>NC_084615.1:75739048-75907500 GCF_033978795.1 Nerophis ophidion
ATACAAGTACAACCCATTTATCATTTATTATTTATTTACCCATTCACACACTGATGGAGGGAGCTGCCATGCAAGGCGCTTACCAGCACCCATCAGGAGCAAGGGTGAAGTGTCTTGCTCAGGACACAACGGACGTGACGAGGTTGGTACTAGGTGGGATTTGAACCAGGGACCCTCGGGTTGCGCACGGCCACTCTCCCACTGCGCCACGCTGTCCCTAACAGTGTTAAAGTTGTTTATAAGGGCACCCTCAGTGTGACCTGTATGGCTGTTGACCAAATATGCCTTGCATTCACTTGTGTGTGGGTAGAAGCCGCATATATTACGTGACGCTGTTTGTATGGAGGAAAAGCGGACGTGACGACAGGTTGTAGAGGATGCTAAAAGCAGTACCTTTTAAGGCACGCCCCCAATATTGTTGTCCGGGTTAAAATGCGGGAGAATGGTTGCCCCAGGAGATTTCCGGGGGTGGGGGGAGGGCACTGAAATTCGTAATTCTCCTGGAAAAATCGGTAGAGTTGGCAAGTATGAAAATTAGCGTTGAATACGGTGATACAACGGCACCGCCACTGTGTAATACCGGCGGGCCAGCTCTAATGTTAATTTATTATTGCCTCAAGGGCCAAAGGAAATTACACGGCGGGCCAGAGTTTGACACCCATGGGTTAGAGTGTCCGCCCTGAGGTCGGTAGGTTGTGGCCGAGTTATACCAAAATGGGACCCATTACCTCCTAGCTTGGCACTCAGCATCAAGGGTTGGAATAGGGGATTTATCACCAAAAATGATTCCTGGGTGCGGCCACCGCTGCTGCCCACTACTCCCCTCACCTCCCAGGGGGTGATCAAGGGGATGGAACAAATGCAGAGGACAAATTTCTCGACACCTAGTGTGTGTGTGACAATAATTGGTACTTTAACTTTAACACCCACAAACCACATTTTCATCGTGCTGCCCACTTCCGCCCTATGCATCCATCCATTTTCTATCGCATATCCCTTTCGGGGTAGAGGGGGGTGCTGTGAGCCTATCTCAGCTACAATCAGGCGGATGGCGGGATACATCCCGGACAAGTCGCCACCTCATCACTGGGCCAACACAGATGGACAACATTCACACTCACATTCACACAATAGGGGCATTTTTTAGTGTTGCCAATCAACCTATCCCCAGGTGCATGTCTTTGGAAGTGGGAGGAAGCCGGAGTACCTGGAGGGAACCCACGCAGTCACGGGGAGAACATGCAAACTCCACACAGAAAGATCCCGCCGTATATAAAGTGGGACAAAAAAGTATCTAGTCAGCCACCGATTGTGCAAGTTCTCCCACTTAAAATGATGACAGAGGTCTGTAATTTTCATCATAGGTACACTTCAACTGTGAGAGACAGAATGTGAAAAAAAAATCCAGGAATTCACATTGTAGGAATTTTAAATGATTTATTTGTAAATTATGGTGGAAAATAATTATTTGGTCAAACCATTCAAAGCTCTCACTGATGGAAGGAGGTTTTGGCTCAAAATGTCACGATACATGGCCCCATTCATTCTTTCCTTAACACGGATCAATCGTCCTGTCCCCTTAGCAGAAAAACAGCCCCAAAGCATGATGTTTCCACCCCCATGCTTCACAGTAGGTGTGGTGTTCTTGGGATGCAACTCAGTATTCTTCTTCCTCCAAACACGACGAGTTGAGTTTATACCAAAATGGATACATGGATGATACAGCAGAGGATTGGGAGAATGTCATGTGGTCAGATGAAACCAAAATAGAACTTTTTGGTATAACCTCAACTCGTCGTGTTTGGAGGAAGAAGAATACTGAGTTGCATCCCAAGAACACCATACCTACTGTGAAGCATGGGGGTGGTAACATCATGCTTTGGGGCTGTTTTTCTGCTAAGGGGACAGGACGATTGATCCGTGTTAAGGAAAGAATGAATGGGGCTATGCATCGTGAGATTTTGAGCCAAAACCTCCTTCCATCAGTGAGAGCTTTGAATGGTTGACCAAATACTTATTTTCCACCATAATTTACAAATAAATTCTTAAAAATTCCTACAATGTGAATTCCTGGATTGTTTTTTCACATTCTGTCTCTCACAGTTGAAGTGTACCTATGATGAAAATTACAGACCTCAGTCATCATTTTAAGTGGGAGAACTTGCACAATCGGTGGCTGACTGAATACTTTTTTGCCCCCACTGTATGTACTTTCCAAAACATGTCCACCCTCTTTATTGCCACGGTTGTATCCGTCTCCAGCTGACAACGGTGCAGCTTTGTCAACTTTGTCGCTTCTTTTATAATCAAGCAAAAGGCTCGGGGGTGGAAAAAAAAACACCAAAAAAAAAGCAGACGAACATCCCGAAAAGAATAAGAACAGATGACATTTGACAGCGCATCCTTCCATCTTCCACAGCCGACACTTCCGAAGCCGCGGCGTGCAACTTGACAGCGCCCGGTGCACGCCAAGTTTAAGGGCGTCCTGAGACGGCGCTCTTGATGGAGAGGCTTCAACGTGGCGGCAAGAAAAGACGAAATGGGGCCACGGCTCCCACAGGAGCCCCCTTTTCCTCTCGCTAAAGCTCAGTCTGCCCCTGAATTTAATTAGATTTTGATATCAAGCTCCCCCCTTCATTCCTCTTCAACATGCGTGAAATTGCATGGCACTATCTATTATTTATTCACATTCATTGCTTATTGTTTCTTACGGAAGCATTCGTTCGGGTCCTTCGCCGCTCACGGCCCCCCCTCCTCTGCAGATTCAACTTGTTTGCCGGTCAGAGGAGAGCTATAGATTTATTTTTTTCTCTTCTTCTCTCCCCAACTCCACCCCTTCACCCAATGACAGCACCGTGAGGTGCTATGAGGGCTGGGTGCTAATGAGCTGACTCTGCAATGCTGAGGGAGATGCTCTATAACACAAGGTGGGGGGGGGAGTGAGAGGATGGAGCAGGCGGGGACTCAGAGGGGCCATTATGACCATGCAGCACAGGGGTTAGAGGGATTGAAGACCGAGCGAGCGAGAGAGAGAGAGAGAGAGACATGTTTTGGCTCCCATTCACTGAGCTCATCCTTTTTAAAATGACATCCAAAATGTCACTTTCAGCTCTATTCCTTCCTCGTTTACTCACTGCTAATTGCAGCATGGGGGGGTAAGGGGGGGGGGGGGCTTATTTATCTTGCTCTGCACCACAACCAATAAAAGAGCCTATAAAGACGCTTCCAGCATAGTAATGCGTGCCATTCCATGTTATATATACACTACTTCTTGTCCACACATATGAACTCCCGTTCCCCTCCAAGGCCGGCGTGTGTACACTGCGTTGCCATGGTAACCGCATCTCAGGCATGTGTGCATTAAAAAGGACCCAAAATAATAATAATAATAATAATAAATAACAACCCATGCTGATGGATGCAGGCGTAATGGAGTGCTAATTGTTGCATGTGTGGGAGGGCGCATAATGTAACTCACACGCGTGGGTGACCGAGAAGCTGTTGGAGGACTCCAGGTTGTCCACGTTGTAGTTGAGGTGGAACGGTTTCTCGGTAGTGTTTTGGTTGGTGTTGTAGAGTTGCACGGCGAACCTGAAGGCGCTGTGCTCCTGCACGGTGGAGCGCATGAAGAGACCCCCTGCAAGGAAGAAGAAGCGGTGCACTTTTTTTTTTTTATGCGTTAATATATATATATATATATATATATATTTTTTTTTTAATTCCCACGCAAATTGCGCACATGCATTCCTCCTTCCAAATACACCCAGAAGCTGCAGGATTCCCCCCTTAAATTAAATTCATCCGCGCGCACATCCAAACGGGAACAATTTAGCGCACTTACCGATGTTAATCTGATTGGGAAATCCCGCAGAGGATGCGTCGAAGAGCCACAGGAGGAACAAGACCGCGCGCTGTGCCATTTTCCACTCCTCTGTTCAACTCCTGGAGGAAGAAGGAGAAGGTGGGCGCATGCATATGTTCGGGATGGAAGCTGACGATGGGAATCCAGCGGACGGATGATGGTCTGCGCGCGGTGCACCAATAAGGTTCATTGAGGTGCGCGGGGAGAGGGAGAGTTGGGTGGTTGGGCGGGGGGGGGGGGAGGAGTGATGTGATTGGACCAATGTTGGTCAAACTTGATCCGACATTAAACTTAAAAGCACCAACCTGCTATGTTACCACAGCCTGGAATAACCCCCGCCCGGACTTGTCTGCGGCCAAGCCATCCAAGCGCCGCGATCTCCGGTGGCTACTAAACGCATCCACAGCCTGGTGACACCATCCATCCATCCATCCATCCATCTTCTTCCGTTTATCAGAGGTCGGGAAACTCATTTCGGTCGCTTGTACCCGTGATCTTATCCTTTCGGTCATGACCCAAAGTTCATGACCATAGGTGAGGATGGGAACATAGATCGACCGGTAAATTGAGAGCTTTGCCTTCCGGCTCAGCTCCTTCTTCACCACAACGGATCGATACAGCGTCCGCATTACTGAAGACGCGGCACCGATCCGCCTGTCGATCTCACGATCCACTCTTCCCCCACTCGTGAACAAGACTCCTAGGTACTTAAACTCCTCCACTTGGGGCGGGGTCTCCTCCCCAACCCGGAGATGCAGGACATTTTTACATGTTTGGTCTGGGAACCCAAGAAATGTCACTTTGTGTATTTAAAAATAAAATAAAAATAAAAGGTGAGAGTAAGTAAGTAAAGTAAGTACATTTGAATTATAAAGCGTTTTTCACAGATAAAATCACAAAGCGCTGTACAAAACGTAGGTGAAGTAAAACAATAATCCAATTTAAAACAACATACTTGCCAACATTCCCGATTTTCCTGGGAGACTCAGCGAATTTCAGTGCTCATCCCGTAAAATCTCCCGGGGCAACCATTCCCCCGAATTTCTCCCGATTTCCACCCGGACAGACACTGCCTTTAGCGTCCTCTCTCACCTGAAAAGGAGACTATTATATATGTCTCCGTTATCCACAGGTGTATCTCTAACCCACAAAGTAGACAAGCACGGAGCTATTTCTCAGCGTGTGTTTATTCCAGCCGGCACGTTAATACACTGGCACAGAACATTCGGATTCCCATCATGCATTGCTTCAAAACTACGGCAAGTAGTAATGTCCAAAAACACATAACAGAGACGAAGCAGAAGATCCATCAATCAATCAATCAATGTTTATTGATATAGCCAGAGCACCAAGGGAGTTCTTGATCAGTGATGCAATACGCGTCCATTGGAAACTTATTGCATGGGTGATTTTCTAGCTGGCAGAAAAGTATTAGTAACTTTACAAAAAAGTAATCCAATTCCTATAATAGCCTTATTGTAGGGATGTCCCAATTTAGAGATCAATCAATCAATCAATGTTTACTTATATAGCCCTAAATCACTAGTGTCTCAAAGGGCTGCACAAACCACTACGACATCCTCGGTAGGCCCACATAAGGGCAAGGAAAACTCACACCCAGTGGGACGTCGGTGACAATGATGACTATGAGAACCTTGGAGAGGAGGAAAGCAATGGATGTCGAGCGGGTCTAACATGATACTGTGAAAGTTCAATCCATAATGGATCCAACACAGTTGCAAGAGTCCAGTCCAAAGCGGATCCAACACAGCAGCGAGAGTCCCGTTCACAGCGGAGCCAGCAGGAAACCATCCCAAGCGGAGGCGGACCAGCAGTGCAGAGATGTCCCCAGCCGATACACAGGCGAGCAGTATATGGCCACCGGATCGGACAGGACCCCCTCCACAAGGGAGAGTGGGACATAGGAGAAAAAGAAAAGAAACGGCAGATCAACTGGTCAAAAAAGGGAGTCTATTTAAAGGCTAGAGTATACAAATGAGTTTTAAGATGAGACTTAAATGCTTCTACTGAGGTGGCATCTCGAACTTTTACCGGGGGGTATTCATATGGATATTAAAGTCCCCCATTATGATTATATTATCGGCGTGTGTCACTAGATCAGCAACGAACTCTGAGAATTCATTGATAAAGTCCGAAGAGGGCCCTGGGGGGCGGTAGATAACAGCCAGGTGTAGATGGGTATCGTTTACATTTGAACCGATACTGGTAACAGCCTTTGCTATGTGGCCTCAGCAGCAGTGGAAATGGCTTGCTGGGACAGTACGGACCTTATGATTTGATGCTGTGAAATTGTTTAAAATGAGTAACCAACATTGTAACATTTACAAGTCCGGAAAAAAGGAAAATCATCATTGGTCACCATTAACCGGTGCATAAACTGGCACTTAACCGTATTTGTATCAATCAATCAATCAACTATAACTGAAAGTTCTTAAGGGGGACTTTAAGTTGAACGGACTAGTAATTGAATGTTGTAGCTCCACCTTCCCTGTATACTGTATTAGAGTCCTCGTGCAAATAAACATCTACTATTCTACATCACCCTGAGATCGGTAGGTTGTGAGTTCAAACCCCGCCCGAGTCATACCAAAGACTATAAAAATGGGACCCATTACCTCCCTGTTGGAATTGGGGGTTGAATCACCAAAAATGATTCCCGGTGATGGGTCAAATGCAGAGAATAATTTCGCCACACCTAGTGTGTGTGGGTGACTATTATCCATCCATCCATTGGTACTTTAACTTTAACTTAATCCGGTTCCTCCTCCTCATGCGTATCATTAATCTTCATAATTGGCAAATACCTCTCTATAAAATCTGCATCCATTGTTTATATGAACTTTACAATTTCCCCAGTTCCTAATGAGCCATCATCCACAGTTACAGGTTAATGTATCATCACTCTGAACAATCTGCTTTGGAAATTGAGTTTTAGTTGTGTGTCAGATATACCGTGCACTTTGGAAAATAATCCATCATTGTGTCTGTTAAGGTTACAGTCAGTGGGGTGGTACCGATTTGTACCCTTCACTTTTACAGCTGTGATTACCCAGCTGTGTCGAAGAGGGGTAAGCAAAGGGCAGCTTCTTTTGTAAAGTTTAAAAAAAGTTTGCTATCTACATTTGTAATGCATAAAAATACATTACAAAACAGCTGTAAAAGTTAAATAACAAGGCTGCTTGAATCAAATTAAAAATATCTAAGATGGTCTAAACCAAGGATGCCCAAAGTGGTTTCTCGAGCATTCAAAAAAGCTGTTATTCATCCTTTGCTCAAAATGCCTTACCTCGACCCGGACTTTATGGTAAACTACCGTCCGGTGTCCCACCTTCCCTTTATCTCGAAAATCCTCGAAAATGTTTTTGCACAGCAGCTAAATGAACACTTAGCATCTAACAATCTCTGTAAAACCCTTTCAGTCCAGTTTCAGGGCAAATCACTTAACGGAGATTGCCCTCACAAAAATGACTAATGCTCTATTGTTAACTGGAGATGCTGATGCATCATCCATGTTGCTGCTACTTAATCTTATCGCTGCTCTCGATACCGTCAATCATAACATTCTCTTAGAACGAATCAAAACACGTATTTGTTTATCAGACTTAGCCTTTTTTGGGTTTAACTCCTATCTTACTGACAGGATGCAGTGCGTCTCCCATAACAATGTGACCTTGGAGTATGTCAAGGTAACGTGGGGGGTTCCACAGGGCTCGGATTTCCATGCTACCGCGCGGTGACATCAAAGAAAAAATTGGTCTTAGCTTTCACTGTTATGCTGATGACACCCAACTTTATATGACCCGAAAGCTGACCAACACACCAGATTGTAGTCAGCTGGAGGCGGGTCTAAATGAAATTAAACAATGGATTTCCAGCAACTTTTTGCATCTTAATGCTAAGAAAATGGAAATGCTCATTAGCAGTCCTGCTAGACACTACCACCTATTTGATAATACCATTTTAACATTTGACAACGAAACAATTACACAAGGCGACTCGGTAAAGAATCTGGGTATTATCTTCGACCCAACTCTCTCATTTTAGTCACACATTAAAAGTGTGGCCAAAACGTCTTTCTTTTATCTCCATAATATTGCTAAAATGTGTCCCATTTTATCCACCACCAAAGCTGAGATCATTATTCATGCATTTGTTACGCCTCGTCTCGATTACTGTAACGTATTATTTTGGGGTCTCCCCATGTCTAGATTTAAAAGGCTACAGTTGGTACAAAATGCGGCTGCTAGACTTTTGACAAGAACAAGAAAGTTTGATCACATTACGCCTGTACTGGCTCACCTGCACTGGCTTCCTGTGTACTTAAGATGTGACTTTAGGGTTTTACTACTTACGTATAAAATAGTATTCTGTGTAGCTCCATCCTATCTTGCTGATTTGAATCTGGGGCTTATTATTGATTCCCGAAACCCAAACAAAGTATGCGGTCTTTAGACCAGTTTCTATCCGGGCTCCAGTACTCTGGAATTCCCTAACAGAACCACTAAGAAATCCTACCTCAGTAGAATAATTTAAGCCCCGTCTTCGTATTTGTACACTCTTGCCTTTAAATAGACCCCTTGTCAGAACAGTTGGTCTTCTTTTTATTTATTTTTTCCAAGATGGCGCTGCTGTAGTGGCTGCTGTAGGCAGGAGCTCTGTGCTCTTGTGTCATCCTTTTGTGTTTCCCTCTTGTTTTCATGTGTTATTATACTTTTTTGCCTTTTGGTCCGGGACCCTTTGGGACTGTGTGACAAGGGGTGGCACTTTCGTGACCTCTGTGGTGCTTTTTTTGTGGACTTCAGGACTAATAGTGTTGTGGGACATGCGCATTCTGCGTCTCTCTCCGCTGCGAGTCCAACCAGAGGACCCGCCGACAGCGCACTCCAGACACGCCCCCGCATTCATCAAGCGGACCGCGCCCACTCTACGCCGCAGCCGGCTGCAGGACACACCTGTGACTGACGATGAGCAGCATAAAAGACCAGTGGACACAGGGATCCGGGCGGGAACTTAGTTCCAAATGCGTACCGTAAGCAATCACCCTGCTTTATGCAAACCTGCTCTCCCTGTGCCCTGTACCTCTACGTGTTCTCAGTGTCTTCTCCCGTGTCCCCACAGAATCCTCCGTCGCCCGCAAGGTGAGCTGTGCGTCTCACTCTTTTCCCTGGATCTCCCTCTGGATTCTGACTGCCTCCTTTGTACCTCGACTCCTCGCTCGTTTGACCTGAACCCTCTGCCTGCCCCACGGACTTCCGCGTTCTCTTTTGTCAACACTTGGGTAAAACACACTTCAGTTAATTAACACACTTAGACTAACACCATACACTCTAGAGTTTTTGCCACGCTCCATTTACTTAGTATGTTTGCTGTTGATTGATTATTACATATATACATTTGTTAATATAGATATATATATATATATATATATTAATAAATCTTTGGACATACTGCCACCTGGTGTCCGTTTGCCGTCACGTCCTCCTTAGTAAACCATAACAGTAAGTTCCCGCCAGAAAAATTAAATAGTAGGACCTGACGGCACAGTATTTTTTGTTGTTGTTGTTGTTTTCATAGCCCCCAGTGACTTTAGCTCTGTCCCAGTGACTTTTTGTTTGTTTTTTTTGGTTTTCTCAACTTTCCTCCTTCCTTTTTGCCCCTGTCACGATGTCTTTTTCCTCCACCATGGACAATTTTTATAGTCCTCAACACTCCGTCAAGGGACTGTTTAATTTCAATACGGGGAGGGATGAATTTGCCCGGCGCCTGGCCACCCACCTCCCACCCTTAGTGACAATTCCTCAGTCAGCTGGAGGCGTTTGGCATCCGCGTTCGGAAGGGGGGGATAGTGCTGGTGACTGTGCTGATGTGGTGGCGCATCTACACCCAGCCAGGCAAACCCCTGCCATACCTATACCATCTGTTTTTCATTTTTGTACTGGTGGCTGTGCTAATGTGGTAGCACAGCTGCAACCAGACAGACTTCCCCCTGCCCGAGATATCCCACCTATCTTCCGTTTTTCCCAGCCGCAGCCACCAGTCCCCTGGCTAGCCTCCGAGCTAGTACCTGTCCCGAAGCTAGCGCCTGAGCTAGCACCAGCCCCTCGACTAGCCCCCGAGCTAGCACAAGACTCACAGCCAGCCCCCGAGCTAGCGTCAGTCCCCGAGCCAGCCCCCGAGCTAGCGTCAGTCCCCGAGCCAGCCCCCGAGCTAGCGTCAGTCCCCGAGCCAGCCCCTGAGCTAGCGTCAGTCCCCGAGCCAGCCCCCGAGCTAGCGTCAGTCCCCGAGCCAGCCCCCGAGCTAGCGTCAGTCCCCGAGCCAGCCACAGAGCTAGCGTCAGTCCCCGAGCCAGCCCCCGAGCTACCCCCAGTCCCCGAGCCAGCCCCCGAGCTACCCCCAGTCCCCGAGCCAGCCCCCGAGCCAGCAGCCGTCCCCGAGCTAGCCACCGAGCTATCCCCCGAGCCAGCGGCAGTCCCCGAGCTAGCCCCCGAGCCAGCACCAGCCTCTCGACTAGCACCAGCCCCTTGGCAAGCCCCTGAGCTAGCACCTGTCCCCAGGCTAGCCTGTGAGCTAGCACCCATACCCAGGCTGGCCCTGACCTCCGCCCCTCAGCCAGTAGCACTGGCTTCAGCTCCTCAGCCATCTCCTCGTGTCCGGCGGGCTGCAGCACGGCGCCGCCCACCTCCTTGTGTCCGGCGGTCCTCCCTTCAGTGCCGTCCACCTCCTCGTGTCCGGCGGCCCGCACCACGGCACCATTCGCGCCCGCCTTACCGACGGCCGAGACGTCGACTGTTCTTTGGTCGTCCACCTCGCCGGCCGCCACGGCGGTCCACACGACGCCGCCACCAGACTTTTCCCCGATGGCTTCTGAGACACTTGGGCCGGCGACCCACCACCAGTTCACCCCTCCACCCTCCCTTTATTTTTGTTCCTGCTTTTGGGGGTGTTCAGATTCTAGGACATCTGGAATCTGTCCATAGGGGGGGAATACTGTTGTGGGACATGCGCATTCTGCGTCTCTCTCCGCTGCGAGTCCAACCAGAGGACCCGCCGACAGCGCACTCCAGACACGCCCCCGCATTCATCAAGCGGACCGCGCCCACTCTACGCCGCAGCCGGCTGCAGGACACACCTGTGACTGACGATGAGCAGCATAAAAGACCAGTGGACACAGGGATCCGGGCGGGAACTTAGTTCCAAATGCGTACCGTAAGCAATCACCCTGCTTTATGCAAACCTGCTCTCCCTGTGCCCTGTACCTCTACGTGTTCTCAGTGTCTTCTCCCGTGTCCCCACAGAATCCTCCGTCGCCCGCAAGGTGAGCTGTGCGTCTCACTCTTTTCCCTGGATCTCCCTCTGGATTCTGACTGCCTCCTTTGTACCTCGACTCCTCGCTCGTTTGACCTGAACCCTCTGCCTGCCCCACGGACTTCCGCGTTCTCTTTTGTCAACACTTGGGTAAAACACACTTCAGTTAATTAACACACTTAGACTAACACCATACACTCTAGAGTTTTTGCCACGCTCCATTTACTTAGTATGTTTTCTGTTGATTGATTATTACATATATACATTTGTTAATATAGATATATATATATATATATATATATTAATAAATCTTTGGACATACTGCCACCTGGTGTCCGTTTGCCGTCACGTCCTCCTTAGTAAACCATAACAAATAGACTCAAAAACTCCTTTGTCCCACACGCCATTAGACTGTACAACTCCTCTCTGGGACGGGGGGCGGGGGGTACTAGGATGACAGGGGATGCAAAACAATAACAGTGCAATACGTTTTCATAACATGGTCACTACTGCCTACTTTGTCTTGTTATATTCTTATTTTACTGTTATATTTGTATTCCCATTGTTGCTTTTTATTTTTCATTCTTACTGTAATATTTCTCTATTTTGTTTCCATTTGAAACCCCCATTATTTACTTTTTACTTTAATTTAAATTGATCTCAACTATGTACACTGCTGCTGGAATTTTAATTTTCCTGAAGGAACTCTCCTGAAGGAATCAATAAAGTACTATCTATCTTTTTCTTCTATGTCCCACTCTCCCTTGTGGAAGGGGTCCGGTCCGATCCGGTGGCCATGTACTGCTTGCCTGTGTATCGGCTTGGGACATCTCTGCGCTGCTGATCCGCCTCCGCTTGGGATGGTTTCCTGCTGGCTCCGTTGTGAACGGGACTCTCACTGCTGTGTTGGATCCGCTTTGGACTGAACTCTTGCGACTGTGTTGGATCCATTATAGATTGAACTTTCACAGTATCATGTTAGACCCGCTCGACATCCATTGCTTTCCTCCTCTCCAAGGTTCTCATAGTCATCATTGTCACCGACGTCCCACTGTGTGTGAGTTTTCCTTGCCCTTATGTGGGCCTACCGAGGATGTCGTAGTGGTTTGTGCAGCCCTTTGAGACACTAGTGATTTAGGGCTATATAAGTAAACATTGATTGATTGATAAATCTATCTATCTAATACGTAATCTCCAATTTTGGCCAGGCAGTGTCTATGATCACATTTTATAGCAATAACCAGGCTAACCATGATTGACTGTTTTATTTCAGCAGGTCAGGCACTGATGTGGATTGACCCAGTCATCAGACGGCTATGTTTGCTTTCCAAATAGGGTCAAAGTTGACACCTATTCCCACAAATCACTTATTCCCTGCAGGCTAATCTGTGATAAAACACATTGATTTTTCTATTCTTTACAGATTCTGTGCCAGAATGACAAAATGTCATTCTTGGACACTGGCATAATGACCAGTGTCAAGGAAGGTAATGACATCTGATGTTTCCTCATAGCATTTTTGACCCTGATGCACCAGTGTTGGTGATTTTTGTTGAGAAAAACACAATGGTTCATTAAAAAAATAAAAAAAATGTTCAGTTAACCCAAGCAGAAATTAATTGTTAATTCATAGAGACGCTTCTCTTTGTGAGCTAGATAATATTAATGAAGCACTTCCCCGGCAAAACACATCAAGAATTAGACCTACTAGGGGGTCTGAGTAATTGAGATAAGACACTGATATGAGATTTGGAGAAAAAAAAGGTAACCAAGCTACACTCTCAGCAATTTAAAAACGCCGGCCATGCTGCATTATCCTCTCAGATCGACCCCTGCACTAATCCAATTTAGGTTCGGCTGTTAAAACCCACAGATTCCATTTACATGAAACTAATAATTGCATGTCCTGAGTATATGAGGAGATAGAACAAAGTAGCTGAAAAAGATGTAACGCAGGTGTCTTATTTAAATGATTTTACCTTACAGTAGTTAATTTACTGAGAACAATTTGAACAGAAGAAATACTCAAAATAAAACCAGCTCAGTGTCCGCCCAGAGATTGGGAGCTCGTGAGTTCAAACCCCGGCCGAGTCATACCAAAGACGACAAAAATTGTAAGCCATTGCCTCCCTGTTTGACACTCAGAATCAAGGGTTGGAATGGGGGGGTTAAATCACCAAATGATTTCCGAGCATTTCCACATGCTGCTCACTGCTCCCCTCACCTCCCTGAGGGTGAACATGGGGATGGGTCAAATGCAGAGGACTTATTTCACCACAATCCTTGGGACTTTAACTTTAGCTTCACTTTAAATGAAAGGCCAAAGAAGATACATTTTTAGTATCTACTAAAAAATACGGGCTTCACGGTGGCAGAGGGGTTAGTGCGTCTGCCTCCCAATACGAAGTTCCTGCAGTCCTGGGTTCAAATCCAGGCTCGGGATCTTTCTGTATGGAGTTTGCATGTTCTCCCCGTGACTGCGTGGGTTCCCTCCGGGTACTCCGGCTTCCTCCCACTTCCAAAGACATGCACCTGGGGATAGGTTGATTGGCAACACTAAATTGGCCCTAGTGTGTGAATGTGAGTGTGAATGTTGTCTGTCTATCTGTGTTGGCCCTGCGATGTGGTGGCGACTTGTCCAGGGTGTACCCTGCCTTCCGCCCAATTGTAGCTGAGATAGGCGCCAGCGCCCCCCGCGACCCCGAAAGGGAATAAGCGGTAGAAAATGGATGGAGGGACTAAAACATGCAATAAAATGAGTTGAACACTAGCATGGTGACACTTACAATACTAGTCTGTAATCTAAATGCACCAATTATTATTTATTTATTTTTTTTGTCATGAAAAAGGGAGTTTTTTGGGGGGTTGGTGCACTAATTGTAATGTATCTTGTGTTTTTATGTTTATTTAATGAAACAAATAAAAATAAATAAATACATAAATAAAAAATATTTTAAAAAATTTAAATTAATAATCGAGCGGTTGGGGACCACTGATTTAGAGCACGAGGGGAAAAATGGCGGAGTCGTTAGGGAAACGTTAAGTAGAATCCGCTAGTAGAGTTTTTAGGCAAGGCAAGGCTACTTTATTTATATAGCACGTTTGCAACAATTTTTCAATTGGACCAAAATGCTTTACAGGTTAAAAAGCATCGAGCAAAAAAACATAACAAAAACAAACAAAGAACATAAACAATGAATTAGCTAAACAATATAGTGCAAAAGAAATACGGTTAAAGGGTTTGGATAAAAAGTAGAAAAATTGCAAAATAAAAATAATGAAATAATAAAAGTGAAACAAATTGAAAAGAAAAAAATAAAGCGGAAGGGATGGGGGGGGCGGACTAGAAATGGTGGCCTTGTGGGCGGACTCAGCTCAGCGAGAAGACGTAGGTCTTAAGAAGGGCTTTAAAAACCCCCAGGTTCTGGGTTGACCTAATTTAAACATCAGTGGACATAGGACTTTTTTTTGTTCAGTGTAAGAAAAAGGCAGATTGTATATATATATATATATATATATATATATATATATATATATATATATATATATAGGTGAAAAGGCTGACTGGGACGTCGAAAAAACAACGTCGAAGTTGATCATATCAGTGGGAGAGGGGCAAAGATCCAACAGTGTTTGGCGGTCGTACACAAACAGTGAGCTGACAGAGACGAAAATAGACGCAAACAACAAAAAAACGAACAGAGCTGACAGCGAGAGACGGCAGGGCAAAGCACATCCAGGCGCCATCTATTGGAAACTCAGAAGTGACGTTACTCAAATAGTGAAAGGTAGGTGTTGTTGTTTTTTTAGTAACCAGCAAGCACAGTAGAGTTAGTAGAACAACTGTGTTTTTATTACTGTGTATTTGAAAGGTGCCGTCTGAAATTCAAAATTGTTTTTGTTTTTATATATATATATATATATATAATAAAAAAATTTCATACATATATAACTGTATATATATATATATATATATATATATGACTGCTGTGTACGTTTTATTTATTTTCATAACTATTTACATTGTAGATTGTCACTGAAGGCATCAATACTATGAATGAACACATGTGTGGAGTTATGTACTTAACAAAAAAAGGTGAAATAACTGAAAACATATTTTATATTCTAGTTTCTTCCAAATAGCCACCCTTTGCTCTGATTACTTATTTGCCTACTCTTGGCATTCTCTCGATGAGCTTCAAGATGTAATCGCCTGAAATGGTTTCCACTTCATAGTTTTGAGTCCTTCAGTGACAATCTACAGTGTAAATAGTCATGAAAATGAAGAAAACGCACTGAAATGAGAAGGTGTGTCCAAACTTTTGGTCTGTAATGTATATAGCCTGGCCCCTGGCCACATTTTTTTTAACCCAACGCGGCCACCTGGTCAAAAAGTTTGTGGACCAGTGGCGCTGTTTTAAAAAAAAAAAAATCTATTTTATAATAATATCTTTTAAAATGTAAACAATACCCATCCCTACTTGCCATACCTCATACCGCCTTTATTAATGTACAGGTGCTGTTCATATTATTAGAATATCATGAAAAAGTTGATTTATTTCAGTAATTATATTCAGAACGTTAAACTTACATATTATATCAATTCATTACACACATAGTGATATATTTGACATGTTTATTTCTTTAAATTTTGATGATTCGTACTGACAATTACTGAAAATCCCAAATTCAGTATCTCAGAAAATTAGAATATTAGTTACGACTAGTACCAAAAAATATTTTTTAGAAATGTGGGCCAACTGAAAAGTATGAAAATGGAAAGTTTCAGCGTGTACGGCAATCAATACTTAGTTGCAGCTCCTTTTGCCTGAATTGCTGCAGCAATACGGCGTGGTATAAAGTCGGCCAGTCGGTTGCACTCCTCAGGTGTTATGAGAGCCCAGGTTGCTTTAATAGTGGCCTTCAGTTCTTCAGCATTGTTGGGTCTGGCATCTCGCATCTTCCGCTTCACAATACCCCATAGCTTTTCTATGGGGTTAAGGTCAGGTCAGTTTGCAAGCCAATCAAGAACAGGGATACCATGGTCCTTAAACCAGGTACTGGCAGATTTGGCACTGTGTGCAGGTGCCAAGTCATGTTGGAAAATGAAATATTCACCTCCATAAAATTGGTCCGCGGCAGGCAGCATAAAGTCTTCTAAAACTTCCTGGTAGACTGCTGCATTGACCCTAGACCTCAGGAAACACAGTGGACCAAAACCAACAGATGACTTGGCACCCCAGACCATTACCGATTATGGAAATTTGACACTGGACTTCAGGCAACGTGGATTAAGTGCCTCTACTGTCTTCCTCCAGACTCTGGGACCTTGATTTCCAAAGGAGATACAAAATGTACTTTCATCTGAAAACATAACTTTGGACCACTCAGCAGCAGTCCAGTCCTTTTTGTCTTGAGCCCAGGCGAGACGCTTTTGACGTTGTCTCTTATTCAAGAGTGGCTTTACACAAGGAATGCGACAGCTGAAGCCCATATCGTGGTGTTTCTTGAAGCACTGACTCCAGCTGCAGTCCACTCTTTGTGGATCTCCCCCACATTTTTGAATCGGTTTTGTTTGACAATCCTCTCCAGGGCGCGGTTATCCCTCTTGCTTGTACACTTTTTTTCTACCACATCTTTGCCTTCCCTTCGCCTCTCTATTAATGTGCTTGGACACAGAGCTCTGGGAACATCCAACCTCTTTGGCAATGACCTTTTGTGTCTTGCCCTCCTTCTTTAAAGTATCAATGGTCATCTTTTGGACAGTTGTCAAGTCAGCAGTCTTCCCCTTGATTTTGTGTCATACAGAATCAAAACGAGAGACCATTAAAAGGCTTTTCCAGGTGTTTTAAGTTAGTTAGCTAATTAGAGTGTGGCACCAGGTGTCTTCAATATCTGACCTTTTCACCATATTCTAATTTTCTGAGATGTGGAATTTAGGGTTTTCATTGGTTGTCAGCTATAATCATCTCCTTTTTGGCAAAACAACACTTGAAATGTATCAGTCTGTTTGGAATGAGTGTATACATTCTACATGTTTGAATTTCTAAATGGAATTAAAGAAATAAATCAACTTTTTCATGATATTCTAATAATATGACCAGCACCTGTATGTAATATTGTGGTTTCTGTTTGCAGAAGTGCATGAGTGCGCTGCATCATACATCATGAGGGGTGTTTTCAGTTGGTTTATTTGACCACACAAGAGAGCAACACCATCATACGCAGTGCAGTTCTACACAAAAATACTCTTGGCAATATATTCCGTCATCATTGGAATGTGCAGTAATATCAGTGGGCAGGATGGTGCATTGCAGTAGCACAGGTTTAATCCCTGGATCCGGTATCCCCCAGCTTCATAAAACTTTCATTTGGCAGCACCTGTGAACATAGCGTGTTTAAATCAGTAAAAGGACATAAGTATCCTAATTACCGACAATATGAATGTTTTCTTTTAGATATAGTGACTGTCAGAGACCCTGTTTATTTGGGGCGAGAGGTGGCGTACATCCCAGACAGATCTTGTGACAAGAATAAAACAGATTTAGTAGAACCCTGGCACCTCGTGATTTGTCAACAACACCAGGTGTTTGGGTAAACTCAGCAGTCTGGAGCAGATTACTTTGAGCCTTTAAAACTAATAGACTGCAACGCATTGAGGCCTTATGTGTTCAATCAGCAATGATGACTCCAATAGTGCAAGTCTCAATTTGGTGGACTGTCCAAATTACGGCAATGAATGCATGCGTGTGTGAATTATAATGAAACGTCTGATGCTTCAGGATGCTGGTCAACAACCAATTTCCAGTTCCGTCCACAGGGAAATCTAGCAATTTTACCATTTGTAGCTGCCAAATAATAAATTAACCAATTATTTTGTTTTGATAATTTTACAGCTGTTACAGCAGGGGTAGGGAACCTATGACTCTAAAGCCAGATGTGGCTCTTTTGATGACTACATATGGCTCTCAGATAATTATATTTATATAGCGCTTTTCTCTAGTGACTCAAAGCGCTTTACAAAGTGACACCCAATATCTCAATCAATCATCAATCAATGTTTACTTATATAGCCCTGAATCACTAGTGTCTCAAAGGGCTGCACAAACCACTACGACATCCTCGGTAGGCCCACATAAGGGCAAGGAAAACTCACACCCAGTGGGACGTCGGTGACAATGATGACTATGAGAACCTTGGAGAGGAGGAAAGCAATGGATGTCGAGCGGGTCTAACATGATACCGTGAAAGTTCAATCCATAATGGATCCAACACAGTCGCGAGAGTCCAGTCCAAAGCGGATCCAACACAGCAGCGAGAGTCCCATTCACAGTGAAGCCATCAGGAAACCATCCCAAGCGGAGGCGGATCAGCAGCGCAGAGATGTCCCCAGCCGATACACAGGCGAGCAGTACATGGCCACCGGATCGGACCGGACCCCCTCCACAAGGGAGAGTGGGACATAGGAGAAAAAGAAAAGAAACGGCAGATCAACTGGTCTAAAAAGGGAGTCTATTTAAAGGCTAGAGTATACAGATGAGTTTTAAGGTGAGACTTAAATGCTTCTACTGAGGTGGCATCTCGAACTGTTACCGGGAGGGCATTCCAGAGTACTGGAGCCCGAAATGAAAACGCTCTATAGCCCACAGACTTTTTTTTATATCTAATATCTAAGTTACACCTGGGGGCAGGTGTGTAAAGGGTCTTGCCCAAGGACACATCGGCAGTGACTAGGCTGGCGGAAGCGGGAATCGAACCTGGAACCCTCAGCTTGCTAGCACGGTCACTCTACCAACCGAGCTTTGCCGAGTAACTGTGTAATACTCTTCAATCAATCAATCAATGTTTATTTATATAGCCCCAAATCACAAATGTCTCAAAGGACTGCACAAATCATTACGACTACAACATCCTCGGAAGAACCCACAAAAGGGCAAGGAAAACTCACCCCCCCCCCCCCCCCCCCCCCCTCTAGGGGAGTGAAAGCAATGGATGTCGAGCGGGTCTAACATGATACTGTGAAAGTTCAATCCATAGTGGCTCCAACACAGTCGCGAGTGTTCAGTTCAAAGCGGATCCAGAAACCATCTCAAGCGGAGGCGGATCAACAGCGTAGAGATGTCCCCAACCGATACAGGCGAGCGGTCCATCCTGGGTCCCAATGAACGGTCCATCCTGGGTCTCGACTCTGGACAGCCAGTACTTCATCCATGGTCATCGGATCGGACCCCCTCCACAAGGGAGGGGGGGACATAGGAGAAAGAAAAGAAGCGGTAGATCAACTGGTCTAAAAAGGAGGTCTATTTAAAGGCTAGAGTATACAGATGAGTTTTAAGGTGAGACTTAAATGCTTCTACTGAGGTAGCATCTCAAACTGTTACCGGGAGGGCATTCCAGAGTACTGGAGCCCGAACGGAAAACGCTCTATAGCCCGCAGACTTTTTTTGGGCTCTAGGAATCACTAATAAGCCGGAGTCTTTTGAACGCAGATTTCTTGCCGGGACATATGGTACAATACAATCGGCAAGATAGGATGGAGCTAGACCTTGTAGTATTTTATACGTGGCAGTTGGTAGCTAATTGCTTTGTAGATGTGGGAAACAGTGGGAGTGCAGGTAAAAAGGTGTCTAATGCTTAAACCAGGGGTAGGGAACCTATGGCTCTAGAGCCAGATGACTGCATCTGGCTCTCAGATAAATCTTAGCTGACATTGCTTAACACGATAAGTAATGAATAATTCCGCTTGTAATCACAGTTTCAAAAATAACGTTCAAATTATAAAACATTCTCATGCATTTCAATCCAACCTTCCGTTTTCTACCGCACCTGTTCAAGATGTCGCATTAATAGTAAGAAGTATTATATGTATTATTGGTTAGCTTTTATAATAACAATGTTTTTAAAAAGAATAAGAGACTTATTATACTCTACAAATGTTGGTCATACTCAAAAATGCACGAATTTAGTTGTATTCAGTGTTGAAAAATGTTATATGGCTCTTACGGAAATACATTGTGAAATATTTGGCTTTCATGGCTCTCTCAGCCAAAAAAGTTCCCCACCCCTGTGTTACAGGATGCATTTCAACTTATCCAAAACTTGTTTTCGCAATAATGGCTTGTTGTCTTGTTTTTTGGAGGTCAGTAAAGCTATACTTCTTTCATTTTCTGTGTTTTAGTTTTAATAAGACAGTGGTGCCTCAACTTAAGAGTGTCCTAACTTGAGGGTGTTTTGAAATAAGAGCTGTCTCTGGGCTGATTGTTATGCTTTTAGCATACTTGCCAACCCTCACGGATTTTCCGGGAGACTCCCGGAATTCAGCGCCTCTCCCGAAAACCCCCCAACTCAAACATGCACAGTTCAAAGCTTGAAAAGGAGGATTGCAGGCGGATCTGACGGCATTTAAAGTCATTTTTAAAAACGACTGCTAATCATACTCCTTTTTGGCCGGACGACCGCGTAAAATTAAAGTCGGAACACTCCAGATGTTCATTAAGAGGGGCGGACTCACCGGCTCTCAGCCATGTTTCCGTCACACAGAGGAATTCAAGTCCGCGGGAAGTAAAGAAATCCTTCAGGATAAACGTTTTGTTTGTCAAATATCTTGCGTTCACAAGACCGAACCTGGCGGGGGCCAGCACGTCCAAGGGCGCAGCTAATCCAGATGGGGCCCGACACACAGTCCGCATGTGGCGGGGGAGAGGAGCCACGAGGCGGGAATGGAAGGCAGGAATCCGGCCAGGTAAAAAAAACTGACTGGGACGTCGAAAAACCAACGCCGAAGTTGATCATATCAGTGGGAAAGGGGAAAAGATCCAACAGTGTTTGGCGGTCATACACAAGCAGTGAGCTGACAGAGACGAAAATAGACGCAAACAACAAAAAATCGAACAGAACCTGATAGCAAGAGACGGCAGGGCAAAGCACATCCTGGCGCCATCTTCTGGAAACTTAGAAGTGACGTTACTCAAATAGTGAAAGGTCAGTGTTGTTGTTGTTTTTTTAGTAACCAGCAAGCACAGTACAGTTAGTAGAACTGTGTTTTTATTACTGTGTATTTGAAAGGTGCCGTCTGAAATTCAACTATTTATTTTATTTATATATAAAATAAAATAAATATATATAGCTAGAATTCACTGAAAGTTAAGTATTTCATACATATATAACTGTATATATATAAATAATATATATATATATATATATATATATATATATATATATATATATATATATATGTATATATGAAATACTCGAGTTGGTGAATTGGCTTTAAATATACACCCCTCCCCTCTTAACCATGCCCAACCACGCCCCCAAACCACGCCTCCGCCCTACCCCTGACCACGCCCCCCATCTCCCGAAATCGGAGGTCTCAAGGTTGGCAAGTGTGGCTTTTAGACTCAAGCAAACTTTTTTTGTGACAAGCATCCCCGCAATTAATGAGCCCTCTCAGATACGCCCAAAACATCTACGCTTGCTTATAGCTAGAAATCGACATGTTTTCCAAACAGGAAGGAAGAAAGTGAGTGTGACACACACAAGGAGCAAGTTGCCAACTTGGCAGCGCAATTCAAGCGTGCCACTGTTGGTCTGCACCTCACTTAAGAAGAGCGAGACTAACGGCAGGCAAGAATGTTAAATTAATATCCAAAGGGCGAACATATATCCATTAAAATATGGGAAAGCTGCTGATAGTGTGTTTGACGGAGAAGCAACTAGAAGGAGAACATGCAGAAGTCCACTTTCCAAGGTAAATGCAATACATTATTATATTGTTACTTCATAAAACTACAGTGGTGGTTAGTAGTGCATACTATTGTATTGTTTTTATACAATATTTGTTATATAAAAGTGTGTTTTATGTTACATGTTTATCAAATTGTTATATTTTGGGGACCCGAGATGCAGCAAATAACAGGTAGATGGTGGGTAAATTAAAATATGTTATTTAATATCAACAGAAAACAAACTCAATGGGAGTGGAGAAAAGAACAAAAGAAGGTAAGTGCAGATAAGAAGGGGGCAAGACCAAGATCTTATTTTACAAAATGATAAACACTGAAATCATGAGGGGGGTAAGCATATCAGAGCAGTGCAAAGTGTCACATCTGGGTGAAGTCTTGTCTGGGTTTCATGTTGTTTTGTCATTTCTTCTTTTATTTTGAAATGCTGACTCTCCCTCTCGTTTCAGAACACCTGCCCTTCCTCCTGTATCACTGGTCTGATGTCTCTCCTGATTGCCTGATTGTGCCCACTTGTGTCACCCTCCCTCATGTGTATAAACGTCTCGTCCTCCTTCTGTCCTGTGCCAGAGTGTTTCGTATCTTCTTGTGCGTACTTCCAGTTTTCCTTTGCCATAGTCTTGTCTTCAGCCTGTTATGATCCGCTGTGTGGATCAAATTCTGTTTGGGTTTTCGGGTCACTTGTGTTTTTCTGTTAGTCTTGGACTCCTTTTGTTCCTGTTCATGCACCTGATTTTGTTACCAAAGCAACTTATAACTTTCACCTGCCGCTTGTGCTCCCGACGCACACCTGGTTGTCATCACTGACATTATTATTTAAGCCTGCCTATGCCGTTCAGTTCGTTCTGGCTTCTTTGTTTTTGCATCACGCGACTGCCACGTAAGTTTGTCTTGTCTCCTAGACCCTGCTAGTTGTCACAGTCTGTGCTAAGTATTAGCCTTAGCTTCCGGTGCGCTTGGCACCCTATCCAGTCGGTTTGTTTTCTGTTTTTGTAGCAGTTTTGTTATTTTTACCATTAAATCAAGTCCTTACCTGCAAGTAAATCAATCAATCAATCAATCAATGTTTATTTATATAGCCCTAAATCACAAGTGCCTCAAAGGGCTTGCCAAACCACAACGACGTCCTCGGTAGGGCCCACATAAGGGCAAGGAAAAACTCACCCCAGTGGGACGTCGACCATGATGACTATGAGAAACCTTGGAGAAGACCACATATGTGGGCACTCACCTCCCCCGTCTCCACCCCCCCAGGGGACCGAAAGCAATGGATGTCGAGCGGATCTAACATGATATCGTGGAAGTCCATTCCATAGTGGATCCAACGTAACCGTGAGAATCAAGTCCAAAGTGGATCCAATATAGTAGCGAGAGTCCCATCCAAAGTGGAGCCAGCAGGAAACCATCCCAAGCGGAGGCGGATCAGCAGCGCAGAAATGTCCCAAACCGATACACAGGCGAGCGGTCCATCCTGGGTCCCGTTTTTGGACAGCCAGTACTTCATCCATGGCCACCGGACCGGACCGGACCCCCTACGCAAGGGAGTGGGGGACATAGGAGAAAAAGAAAAGAAACGGCAGATCAACTGGTCTAAAATGGGGGTCTATTTAAAGGCCAGAGTATACAAATGAGTTTTAAGATGAGACTTAAATGCTTCTAATGAGTTGCATCTCGAACTGTTACTGGCAGGGCATTCCAGTCCTGTCCGGATTATCCTTTGCATCCCTGGGAGAACAAAATCCCGCATCACCTTGCCCCCCACATGTGACACAGCCATTGCCACGTTTTATGTACCTTTTGAACCACGGGAGATTCTTTGTTTGTAGACTTGTCAGATAAGATTAGCTTCCTAGCATCGCCTCCGTTCGAGCAACTTTTGTTGTAGTTTTGTTCTTAACCCTTTTTCCCTCCATAGCCAGAGCGTTTTGAGTTTTTAGTATTTTTGTTAGTTTAGTGCTCAGGTCAGATCTGTTTTGATAGCCTGTTTTGTTTTTCCCCTTTTGGACCCCTACTATGTTCATAATAAATATATGTTTCTGTAAATCCTGCACCTGTGTTCGGAGTCCTGTTCTGGTCGTGACACAAAGAATCAACTCTGTCTTGAAGACGAAGCCGGACTAAAAAAGGAAACTAAAAATTAGCAACCAGCTACAGGCGCGTCCTGGTTGCCAATCAAGGACAGGTGTGGGAGCCGGTACTCAGTGGGTAAGTGAAACTACGAAAAACAAAACAAAAAGAGTACTGGACAGGAAATAAAATACCGTATTTCCTTGAATTGCCGCCGGGGCGCTGATAATTTAAAACCTCTTCTCACTCCGGCGCTTACCAAAGACATGCGGTAAAAGGAAGCATGCGCTAATCATTTTAAAGGCCTACTGAAATGAGATTTTCTTATTCAAACGGGGATAGCAGGTCCATTCTATGTGTCATACTTGATCATTTCGCGATATTGCCATATTTTTGCTATTTAGTAGAGAACATCGACCATAAAGTTCGCAACTTTTGGTCGCCATTAAAAAAAGCCTTGCCTGTACCGGAAGTAGCAGACGATGTGCACGTGACGTCACCGGTGGGAGGGCTCCTCACATCCTCACATTGTTTATAATGTGAGCCACCAGCAGTAAGAGCAATTCGGACCGAGAAAGCGACAATTTCCACATTAATTTGAGCAAGGATGAAAGATTTGTGGATGAGAAAAGTTGGAATGAAGCACTAAAAAACGGCTCCAAGCGACGGCAGGGGGAGAGTTTTAGATGTAATTAGACACATTTACTAGGATACTTCTGGAAAATCCCATATTTAATAGTATTTTAGTGAGATTGTAAAGTCATACCTGAAAGTCAGATGGCTGCGGTGAACACCAGTGTCTCTGAGAGAAGCCGAGGAGCCAAGATCACAGCTGCCTTTTTGAGCTGCAGGATGAGGTCGCGTATACCACTCAAGTCTCCGGTAAAAGCCGATTTAATATCACAATTTTCCCATCCAAAAACTTGCTGGTTGACGTAGAGAAACATGTTCGCTTGACCGCTCTGTGCCATATTAAAGCTTCACAACAAACAAAGAAACACCGGCTATGTTTTGGTGCTAAAGACAGCTGCAATCCAACGCTTTCCACCAACAGCATTCTTCTTTGACGTCTCCATTATTAATTGAACAAACTGCAAAAGATTCAGCAACACAGATGTCCAAAATACTGTGTAATTGCGCGATGAAAAGAGACGACTTTTAGCCGTGTGTGGTGCTGGGCTAATATATCCCCTCCAACCAATAACGTCACGAACACACGTCATCATAAGCGTCTTAATTTTGCGACGTTTTCAACAGGAAACTGCGGGAAATTTAAAATTGTAATTTAGTAAACTAAAAAGGCCGTATTGGCATGTGTTGCAATGTTAATATTTCATCATTGATGTATAAACTATCAGACTGTGTGGTCGGTAGTAGTGGCTTTCAGTAGGCCTTTAAAACCTCTTCTGACTCCCGCGGTAAATTTAGGCCTGTGCTTATAAATTTGAGTGTGATGTAAGGATACCACCATTTAATTAAAAAAAACGTTATTATGGTCTTACCTTTACTTATAAATGAAGTCCATGTGCAGCTCCTTCTGATCAAAAGCATCGATAACTTGTTTATATAAGTCTTCCTTATGTTTCTTCAGTTTTAAAAGATTCTCTGTCTCGATGGAGATCTTCCTTTATTACCTCATGCTTCGATTGAAAGTCCAGTTTAGAAAACTGTTTTATTTTAGATATGTAATCCTCCATGTTAAAAGTGCAAGTGAGAGGAAAAAATAAACAATCGCTGCTCAATCTTGCTACTTGTTGTCACTTCTTCTGCAGCCGAGTAGTCGCAAGACGGATCACTAGCGCCCTCTACCACCAGGAGGCGGGAGTCATTTAATGACTCATATTTGACACACGCAGCTACGGTATATTAATAAAAGATAACTGCTTACTGTTCTTTTTACCATATTGGACCTTCAATCCTACTGAATAGCTCTTAATATTCTTCCCTTCATGCGATTTCAAATGATTGAAATCAGCCTCATCCATTTTGAAAATGATGACAGGTGAATTGTCACTCGTGACGTGACGAGTTTGACCCAGCGGAAATTCTAGGCATATGCTAATCATTTTGCGAAACGAGTTTGACCTGGCAGAAATTCTAGACATGCGCTAATAGAAATGATATTTTGCGAAACGAGTTTGACCCGGCAGTAATCCTGAGCCGGCGATAATGCTAAGCATGCGCTAATTATTTTGCAAAACGAGTTTGACCCGGCAGTAATTCTAGGCAGGCGCATACTATATACCCGGCGGCAATTCAAGGAAATACGGTAGCACAAAAAGGGGAAAAAACAGGGACAAGGGTGCACACATCAAATTGTTTTCAATAATTTCCATTGAATATGTTGATTTGAGAGTTTTTTAAAATAAGAGCTCAACCACAAAATTTTAGGTTGAGGTACTACTGTACATTTTTTTTAACGTATTGTCCCTTTAGAAAATACATGCAAGGGCTGTACTTATTTGTTAAATGCAGTGAGAAGGAAATTGGAGTGCCTTGAATTGCATGTTCCCTGTAGCAAACGTGAGGCTTCGAGGCTTCCAGCCCTCGATCTTTGGACGGTATGATTGTGGATATCATGGCCAGCTTTACAGTATTAATCTTGGCAGATTCTGCTGAATGTGCTCATGAGGTCATCAGATGGGAATAATTGAGTCTCTGAACCAGAGTGCTTGGCACTTCTGATAGTCATTAGTCCTGGTGGTCCTGGGCCTGGACATTAAACAGTGACCTCTGACAAAGGGCTGGACAGAGGACCCCACTTTAGTCTTCGACACAAATCCCAGAGTACTCGCGGATGTCATGCAACATCATGCAACATCATTGCAATGAATGCAGTTTGACGTTCTGTGCAACTTCCAAGGCATATTTTTTTATTCCGGAACACTTACAATTCTGGATCGTAACTCTCCATCCATCCATTAATTTTCTACCGCTTATTCCCTTTTGGGGTCGCGGGGGGCGCTGGCGCCTATCTCAGCTACAATCGGGCGGAAGGCAGGGTACACCCTAGACAAGTCGCCACCTCATCGCAGGGCCAACACAGAGAGACATACAACATTCACATTCACACACTAGGGCCAATTTAGTGTTGCCAATCAACCTATCCCCAGGTGCATGTCTTTAGAAGTGGGAGGAAGCCGGAGTACCCGGAGGGAACCCACGCATTCACGGGGAGAACATGCAAACTCCACACAGAAAGATCCAGAGTCTGGATTTGAACCCAGAACTGCAGGACCTTCGTATTGTGAGGCAGACGCACTAACCCCTCTCCCACCGTCAAGCCCTGGATCGTAACTACCAATATTTATTATTTGTTTCACCCTTTTAGCCTATTTTTTTTATCATATTGTGCACCAGCTGATACAAATCCTTTCTTCGCTCTCGTGGAAGTCAATTCAGTAAATCAGAGAAATAACCGACGAATTATTGTTGTGCAAAAGACGGCGTTTTACATCCATTATGTAGCTCAAAGCCTGTGATATTTAGATCAATCATCAATCTATGTTTACTTATATAGCCCTAAATCACTAGTGTCTCAAAGGGCTGCACAAACCAGTACGACATCCTCGGTAGGCCCACATAAGGGCAAGGAAAACTCACACCCAGTGGGACATCGGTGACAATAATGACCCAGTGGGACGTCGGTGAAAATGATGACTATGAGAACAAGATACTGTGAAAGATCAATCCATAATGGATCCAACAGAGTCGCGAGAGTCCAGTCCAGAGCGGATCCAACACAGCAGCGAGAGTCCCGTTCACAGCGGAGCCAGCAGGAAACCATCCCAAGAGGAGGCTGATCAGCAGCGCAGAGATGTCCCCAGCCGATACACAGGCGAGCAGTACATGGCCACCGGATCGGACCGGACTCCCTCCACAAAGGAGGAGAGTGGGACATAGAAGAAAAAGAAAAGAAACGGCAGATCAACTGGTCTAAAAAGGGAGTCTATTTAAAGGCTAGAGCATACAAATGAGTTTTAAGGTGAGACTTAAATGCTTCTACTGAGGTAGCATCTCGAACTGTTACCGGGAGGGTATTCCAGAGTACTGGAGCCCGAAATGAAAAAGCTCTACAGCAAGAGTTGTCGTTGTGGCCGTATTAATGTTGCGGCTGCTATAGCAGTTATTATTATTATTAGTTTGACGAACATGCGTCTGAACCTCGATAGTTATTCCAAGAGTCAATTAGTTTTGGCCAGATGTTGGAGGCTGATAAGAGACCCTGAAGGAGTTCTACCTTATTCTATCAGTGGCATCCTAGCAGAAACGAGGTCCTGGGAACACACTCGCACCATTGTCGAATATCCCAGATGTAAGGACACAACACATTCAACGTGTGTATTGAACGGCAGAGTAAAATATGTTAAATACTACTCTGAAGAACATGAAGGCGCATCGGGACTGACTGACACCCTTCAAGGGATGAGAGCATTTCATGCAGCAATTTCCCAATCTGGATGCTTTAGTGGGTTGCGTCACAAAAACATCGCTCACCGGCAAACACTCTTTGGCCGCAGTGTGTGACGGAGGCCGCGTTATCAGCTGCACAGGCTGACACACTTCACTCTCTTCGCCTGCGGCTCTGCACCGTCACAAACATGCGACCACAGCAGTCAGTGCAGCGTGGCATGAAGACATCTTTACCCCGGGAGCTTTGTGCCACGTTCAAGGGGGGAGGCTGCCTTGTGCGCCGATGGGTGCCGTTATGTACACGTGCACACGTTTGTACGAGGTGAATCAAGGGGCTTTTTCTGGTAAATAATTGATCAGAGTGGATTTCCACTCTTGCACGTCTGTTTGATTCATGTTACTAATAGTCATCTTTTGTCAATTGAACATCTATTTTGCTGCCCGATATTAAAACACAACCATTTTTAACCCAAACCCAATGACCTGTAATGCCTCATTATAATATTGAGGCTTGTTTATCCTTGTTAATCACTTATCTGCGTTCAAAAGACTCCGGCTTATTAGTGATTCCTAGAGCTCAAAAAAAGTCTGCGGGCTATAGAGCGTTCTCCGTTCGGGCTCCAGTACTCTGGAATGCCCTCCCGGTAACAGTTCGAGATGCTACCTCAGTAGAAGCATTTAAGTCTCATCTTAAAACTCATCTGTATACTCTAGCCTTTAAATAGACCTCCTTTTTAGACCAGTTGATCTGCCGCTTCTTTTCTTTCTCCTATGTCCCCCCCTCCCTTGTGGAGGGGGTCCGGTCCGATGACCATGGATGAAGTACTGACTGTCCAGAGTCGAGACCCAGGATGGACCGCTCGCCTGTATCGGTTGGGGACATCTTTACGCTGCTGATCCGCTTGAGATGGTTTCCTGTGGACGGGACTCTCACTGCTGTCTTGGAGCCACTATGGATTGAACTTTCACAGTATCATGTTAGACCCGCTCGACATCCATTGCTTTCGGTCCCCTAGAGGGGGGGGGGGTTGCCCACATCTGAGGTCCTCTCCAAGGTTTCTCATAGTCAGCATTGTCACTGGCGTCCCACTGAATGTGAATTCTCCCTGCCCACTGGGTGTGAGTTTTCCTTGCCCTTTTGTGGGTTCTTCCGAGGATGTTGTAGTCGTAATGATTTGTGCAGTCCTTTGAGACATTTGTGATTTGGGGCTATATAAATAAACATTGATTGATTGATTGATTTTTGATATTTACACATCCATCCATACATTTTTCTACCGCTATGTGGAGCCTATGCCAGCTGCACAAGGGCGGAAAGCGGGGTACATCCTGGACAAGTCGCCATCTCATCACAGGGCCAACACAGACAACATTCACACACTAGGGCCAATTTAGTGTCGCCAATCAACCTATCCCCAGGTGCATGTTTTTGACGGCGGGAGGAAGCCGGAGTACCCGGAGGGAACCCACGCAGTCACGGGGGGAACATGCAAACTCCAGACAGAAAGATTCCGAGCACGGGATTGAACCTTCATTTTGTGAGGCACATGCACTAACCCCCTGTAGCACCGTGCTGCCCTACATAATACTTAATACAAAGAAATATTTGGAGGACCAAAAAACATTATGTTCTCCAGACCGTTCAGAACTTATGACTTTTAACATTATTCACATTAAAAAATAAAATAAATAAATAAACCCTGTCAAATGTGAACAAAGCAAAAAAAGAAACTCGTATTGCAGAGCTCTGACAGTATACATTCTTTCTACCACGCGTGTTATGTATAGACTAAGGGGAGGTGACGGCAAAAAGACACCAGAGGGTGTGTTGTTCTATAATTTATTATATATATACATCGGTGAGGCATCTTCAGTAATGCGGACGTTGTACCGATCCGTTGTGGTGAAGAAGGAGCTGAGCCAGAAGGCAAAGCTCTCAATTTATCGGTCGATCTACGTTCCCATCCTCACCTATGGTCATGAGCTTTGGGTCATGACCGAAAGGATAAGATCACGGGTACAAGCGGCCGAAATGAGTTTCCTCCGCCGTGTGGCGGGGCTCTCCCTTAGAGATAGGGTGAGAAGCTCTGCCATCCGGGTGGAACTCAAAGTAAAGCCGCTGCTCCTCCACATCGAGAGGAGCCAGATGAGGTGGTTCAGGCATCTGGTCAGGATGCGACCCGAACGCCTCCCTAGGGAGGTGTTTAGGGCACGTCCAACCGGTAGGAGGCCACGGGGAAGACCCAGGACACATTGGGAAGACTATGTCTCCCGGCTGGCCTGGGAACGCCTCGCGATCCCCCGGGAAGAGCTAGACGAAGTGGCTGGGGAGAGGGAAGTCTGGGCTTCCCTGCTTAGGCTGCTGCCCCCGCGACCCGACCTCAGATAAGCGGAAGAAGATGGATGGATGGATACATAGTATATATAGTAAATACATATATAATAAGAACAATAAACAACACTAACTAATAAACTAAGGAAATGAAATGTGACAAAAATCCAAGAGTGGGTATGGTGTAAGACTATGTGTAGGCCGTAAGACTCCTGAACGCATCATAATTAAATTATCCCCTCAACTCCCCCCAAAATGGATTAACTCGCTGGAATAAAAAAAGACAATATAACATGCATCCATAAACGTGGACGCATGTGAAAAAGTGCAATATATTTATCTGTACGGTAATCAATTTATATATATATATATATATATATTATTTATTTAATTATATATGCACCTTATAGTTTTTTTTTTTATCCAGCACTACCATGAGCTTATGTAACGAAATTTCGTTTTTATCTGTGCTGTAAAGTTCAAATTTGAATGACAATAAAAAGGAAGTCTAAGTCTGAGTCTAAGTCTACGAATTTAACTGAAGTGTGTGTTACCAAAGTGTTGAACGAGATACGAGGAAGTCCAGGGGGCAGGCAGGTGATCAGGGGCGATAGATAGGCGTCAGAGTCCAGGGGCGAGCGAGGAGTCGAGGAACGAGGGAGGCAGTCAAGCTCCTGGGCAACGGAAGGAAAACACTGATGAAAACACGGGCGAAGACAAGGGACAAATCAAGCCAGGGAAAGGAAACAAGGATAGAGCAAACAGATTGTCGCTTACGGTACACCAATAGAGAACTAAGTTCCTGCGCCGATCCTTGGGTCCGCTGGTCCTTTATTCAGCTCGCCCTCATCAATCACAGGTGTCCAGATTGTCTGATCATCAGCAGGCTTGTAGCTGCGTGGGCGTGCTGCTCTCAGCGCGAGCAGGGGCGTGTCCGAGCGCGCTGTCAGCGGATCCTCCGGGTGCTCCAGCAGAGAAGGGAGACGCAGACTGCGCGTGCGCCGTAACAACTTGGTCCAATACCAATGTAGATTAGAAAATATTACAGAAGGGACTTATATTACCATATGTCCCGGCAAGCAATCTGCGTTCAAAGGACTCCAGCTTATTAGTGATTCCCAAAGCCCAAAAAAAGTCTGCGGGCTATAGAGCGTTTTCATTTCGGGCTCCAGTACTCTGGAATGCCCTCCCAGTAAAAGTTCGAGATGCCACCTCAGTAGAAGCATTTAAGTCTCACCTTAAAACTCATTTGTATACTCTAGCCTTTAAATAGACTCCCTTTTTGGACCAGTTGATCTGCCGTTTCTTTTCTTTTTCTCCTATGTCCCACTCTCCCTTGTGGAGGGGGTCCGGTCCGATCCGGTGGCCATGTACTGCTTGCCTGTGTATCGGCTGGGGACATCTTTGCGCTGCTGATCCGCCTCCGCTTGGGATAGTTTCCTGCTGGCTCCGCTGTGAACGGGCCTCTCGCTGCTGTGTTGGATCCGCTTTGGACTGGACTCTTGCGACTGTGTTGGATCCATTATGGATTGAACTTTCACAGTATCATGTTAGACCCGCTCAACATCCATTGCTTTCCTCCTCTCCAAGGTTCTCATAGTCATCATTGTCACCGACGTCCCACTGGGTGTGAGTTTTCCTTGCCCTTATGTGGGCCTACCGAGGATGTCGTAGTGGTTTGTGCAGCCCTTTGAGACACTAGTGATTTAGGGCTATATAAGTAAACATTGATTGATAAACATTGATTGATTTTTAGCATAAAAAACGAGCGGGGAGTCGGGTCCAGCAAGGGCTTCTCTGCTGGCCTGAAGACCGTTAAAAAGCACTGACCCACTCAGTTACACTCAACTATGAAGATAAGTAGAGGGCCACAAAATTGCTGTGAGTTTGAGACCCCTGCTCTATATACTGTTCTATTTTTGTGTGGTTTTGTTGTTATAGATGTGTGTATACTCCAAGTTTTGGTGCAATTATAGGACTTCTAACCAAACGTGGTTACTGTGACTGTTATGTGTTTGTCTGCTCTGCTGCCTCCTTTCTGACATTCTTCAGGTTTTGAAGTTCCAAGGCAGAGCCATGTACACACACACCTGCGGCCAATTTTGCTACTGGCCTACTTAGTGCTTCCCTGCCAGTCATCTTAGTCCCAGTCAGTGATGGGTTGTAGCGTGCTACATGTACATCAGGGGTGCCCACACTTTTTCTGCAGGTGAGCTACTTTTCAATTGACCAATTCGAGGGGATCTACCTCATTTATATATATCATTTATATTTATTTATTTATGAAAGACACATTTTTGTAAACAAGTTAAATGTGTTTAATGATAATACAAGCATGTGTAACACATATAGATGTCTTTCTTTCACAAAGACAAGAATATAAGTTGGTGTATTACCTGATTCTGATGACTTGCATTGATTGGAATCAGACAGTAATGATGATAACGCCCACATTTTCAAATGGAGGAGAAAAAAAGTTGTCCTTTCTGTACAATACCACATGAAAGTGGTTGGTTTTTGGCATCTAATTCATCCAGCTTCCATACACTTTACAAGAAAAACATTGGCGGCAAATTCCGTAGCTTGCTTGATTGACATTCACGGCACCCGAGGGTCTTGTGAGATGACGCTGGCTGCTGCCAGTTCATTATTAGGACAAAATGACAGAGAGGAAGGCGAGCAACACTTTTTATTTCAACAGACTTTCGCGCCGTCCCTTCCGTCAAAACTCTAAAGGCCGACTGCACATTTCCTATCTTCACAATAAAAGCCTTGCTTCATGCTGCCTGCGCTAAAAAAATAGGAGTCTCGGAAAGGGAGCCAGCTTTCTGAGGGATCGCTTGTGCACGCCAGTTTTCCCAGACTCTGTATTTAGTTAGCGCAGGCAGCATGAAGCAGGGCTTTTATTGTGAAGATAGGAAATGTGCAGTCGGCCTTTAGAGTTTTGACGGAAGGTACGGCGCGAGAGTCTGTTGAAATAAAAAGGGTTTCTGGCCTTCCTCTCGGTCATATTTTCATAATAATGATCTTGCAGCAGCCAGCGTCATCTCACAAGACCCTCCGGTACCGTGAATGTCATTTAAGTGACGTCTTGGTGAAGATTGATGATCACTCATTTTTTAGGTCTATTTTTTTTTAAAAGCCTGGCTGGAGATCGACTGACACACCCCCCGCGGTCGACTGGTAGCTCGCGATCGACGTAATGGGCACCCCTGGCGTAGGGTAACTACAAGATGGTACATGGGTTGTACTTGTATAGCGCTTTTCTACCCCTTTTTAAGGAGCCCAAAGCGCTTTTGACAGTATTTCCACATTTACCCATTCACACACACATTCACACACTGATGGCGGGAGCTGCCATGCAAGGCGCTCACCAGGACCCATCAGGAGCAAGGGTGAAGTGTCTTGCCCAAGGACACAACGGATGTGACTAGGATGGTAGAAGGTGGGGATTGAACCCAGTAACCCTCAGATTGCTGGCACAGCCACTCTACCAACTTCGCCACGCCAACCCCCCAAAACCCAAAACCAGTGAAGTTGGCTGTGTGTAAATCGAAAATAAAAACAGAATACAATGATTTGCAAATCCTTTACATTTTTCAATGGAATAGACTGCAAAGACAAGATATTTAATGTTGCAACTGAGAAACCAATTTTTTTTATTTGTTTTTGCAAATAATCACTAACTTAGAATTTAATGGCAGCAACACATCGTAAACTATTTGGCACAGGGGCATTTTTACCACTGTGTTACATGGCCTTTCCTTTGAACAACACTCAGTAAACGTTTGGGAACTGAGGAGACCAATTTTTTTTAACTTTTCAGGTGAAATTCATTCCCATTCTTGCTTGATGTACAGCTTAAATTGTTCAACAGTCCGGGGTCTCCGTTGTGGTATTTTAGGCTTCAAAATGCGCCACACATGTTCAATGGGAGACAGGTCTGGACTATAGGCAGGACAGTGTAGTATCCGCATTATTTTGCTACGAAGCCACGCTGTTGTAACACGTGCAGAAAGCGGCTTGGCATTGTCTTGCTGAAATAAGCAGGGGCGTCTATGAAAAAGATGTTGCTTGGATAGCAATATATGTTGCTCCATAATCTGTATGTACCTTTTAGTGTTAAGTGTGCCTTCACAGATGTGTAAGTTACCCATGCCTCGGGCACTAATACACACCCATATCCTCACAGATTCTGACTTTTCAACTTTGCGCCTATAACAATCCGAACGGTTATTTTTGCTCTTTGTTCTGGAGGACGCCACGTCCTCTCTTTCCAAATATAATTTGAAATTCTGGACTCGTCAGACCACAGAACACCTTTCCACTTTGCATCAGTCCATCTTAGGTGAGCTCGGGCCCAGCCAAGCCGGCGGCGTTTCAGGATATTGTTGATAAATGGGTTTGGCTTTGCATAATAGAGTTTTAACTTGCACTTACAGATGTAGCGACCAACTGTAGTTACTGACAGTGGTTTTATGAAGTGTTCCTGAGCCCACGGGGTGATATCCTTTACACACTGATGTCGGTTTTTGAGGGATCAAAAGTCTGTAATATCATCGCTTATGTGCAGTGATTTCTTTACAGCTATATTTAGACCCATGTAACGTAATAGCGTCCATATAAGCCGCAAAAAGAGAAAAATGGGCTGCAAATCCATCCATCCATTACTGCTTGTCCCCGGGGACTGAGAAACTCCATGATGATTGGTTGGTTTACCTAAGGTGATTCACCCTTGACTAAGGATTGAGTAAAGATAGGGCTGGTCATTACACTTTAAAGCCAGCCAGGAAACAAAAATCCAGTGCACCTTGCCCGCAGCGGTGGCAGAAAGTCCGAAACCACATTGGGCGAGGGTCTACCAGTACGTTATTTTATTTGAAAATATTTTTTAAATTGTATAAACTGGCTGTCTAACAGCTGTGTGAGCAAACCACTAGGTGTAAAAGTCACATAGGTTTTCAGTCCTTGCACCAAAATATGTCCACTTTTATTGACTGATTTGGGGCGGTATAGCTCGGTTGGTAGAGTGGCCGTGCCAGCAAGCTAAGGGTTCCAGGTTCTATCCTCACTTCCATCATCCTCGTCACTGCCATTGTGTCCTTGGGCAAGACACTTTACCCACTTGCTCCCAGTGCCACCCACACTGGTTTAAATGTAACTTCGATATTGGGTTTCTCCATATAAAGCACTTTGAGTCACTAGAGAAAAAGCGCTACATAAATGTTGATGTCTCCGGTAAGAGCCGACTTATTACCACAATTTTCTCACCGAAAACTGGCGGTTGACATTTGGTCAGGATCCAGGTCCGCTTGACCGCTCTGATCCGTATTGAAGTTTCATCTTTGGGAATTTTAAACAAGGAAACACCGACTGTGTTTGTGTGGCTAAAGGCTAAACGTTTCCCAACTCCATCTTGAGTTCGGTGTCTAGCAGGACCGATAATCAGCATTTCCGTTTTTTTGGCGTTGAGTTGCAAAAAGTTAGCAGACATCCATTGTTTAATTTCATTAAGACACGCCTCCAGCTGACTACAATCCGGCGTGTTGGTCAGCTTTAGGGGCATGTAGAGTTGGGTGTCATCAGCATAACAGTGAAAGCTAACACCATATTTGCGTATGATGTCACCTAGCGGCAGCATGTAGATGCTGAAGAGTACAGGGCCAAGGACCGAACCCTGGGGAACTCCACACGTTACCTTAACGTAGTCCGAGGTCACATTGTTATGGGAGACGCACTGCATCCTATCAGTAAGATAAGAGTTAAACCAAGACAGGGCTAAGTCTGACATACCAATTCGTGTTTTGATACGTTCTAATAAAATATTATGATCGACGGTATCGAAAGCAGCGCTAAGATCGAGGAGCAGCAACATAGATGACACATCAGAATCCATCGTTAGCAATAGATCATTAGTCATTTTTGCGAGGGCTGTCTCCGTGGAGTGATTTGCCCTGACACCGGATTGAAAGGTTTCACATAGATTGTTAGACGCTAACTGTTCATTTAACTGCTCCGCAACAAATTTTTCAAGGATTTTTGAAATAAAGGGAAGGTGAGACACCGGTCGGTAGTTTACCATGAGGTCAGGATCGAGGTTAGGTCTTTTAAGAAGAGGATGAATAACCACTTTTTTGAATGCTAGGGGAACAGTGCCCGAGGAGAGTGATAAGTTTATAATATTTAGCACTGATGGACTTAATAATACAAAGAGCTCCTTGATCAGTTTCCCAGGAAGAGGGTCAAGTAAACATGTCAGTCCGATCCGGTGGCCATGTACCGCTTGCCTGTGTATCGGCTGGGGACATCTCTGCGCTGCTGATCCGCCTCCGCTTGGGATGGTTTCCTGCTGGCTCCGCTGTGAACGGGACTCTCGCTGCTGTGTTGGATCCGCTTTGGACTGGACTCTCGCGACTGTGTTGGATCCATTGTGGATTGAACTTTCACAGTATCATGTTAGACCCGCACACCATCCATTGCTTTCCTCCTCTCCAAGGTTCTCATAGTCATCATTGTCACCGACGTCCCACTGGGTGTGAGTTTTCCTTGCCCTTATGTGGGCCTACCGAGGATGTCGTGGTGGTTTGTGCAGCCCTTTGAGACACTAGTGATTTAGGGCTATGTAAGTAAACATTGATTGATTGATTGATTGATTATTAATTGAACAAATTGCAAAAGATTCAGCAACACAGTTGTCCAGAATACTGTTTAATAATACGATTAAAGCAGACTAGTTTTAGCTTGGAACGGGCTGGAAAATAATGTCCGCTACAACCCGAGAGGTTTTCAACATGTCACTTGGCGGGAAATTTCAAATTGCAATTTAGTAAACTAAAAAGGCCGTATTGGCATGTGTTGCAATGTTAATATTTCATCATTGATATATAAACTATCAGACTGCGTGGTCGGTAGTACTGGGTTTCAGTAGTCCTTTACCTTGAACTTTCTAGTTATGTTATATTTCTCCCACTCCTTTTGAGTGCGCTTTTTGTCATTTTTTTTCCAGTTCAAGTGTATTTTTTTATTTTTTTTTTGCCAAACGTTCTTATTTTTGCTGACGGTTTATTCTCTGCTTTGGCATCTCTCTCCGGCTTAGCCAGTTCTAACAGTGACAGGGTACAGTACAGTATGTCTGCTTGCATTTGCAGATATATGATTCACAGAGGGTTAGATGTATAATTATCCAATTCAATGCTTTTTTTTTTTTTAACACATGATTCAAATCTGAAATGGCTCACATAAGAGGAGAAATTGGGTCACATGAAACATATGGTGTAAACGCAGCCTGACTCAGACCTGCAAAATAGACTGACATATTTTATCCATCCATCCATCATCTTCCGCTTATCCGAGGTCGGGTCGCGGGGGCAGCAGCCTAAGCAGGGAAGCCCAGACTTCCCTCTCCCCAGCCACTTCGTCTAGCTCTTCCCGGGGGATCCCGAGGCGTTCCCAGGCCAGCCGGGAGACATAGTCTTCCCAACGTGTCCTGGGTCTTCCCCGTGGCCTCCTACCGGTTGGACGTGCACTAAACACCTCCCTAGGGAGGCGTTCGGGTGGCATCCTGACCAGATGCCCGAACCACCTCATCTGGCTCCTCTCGATGTGGAGGAGCAGCGGCTTTACGTTGAGTTCCTCCCGGATGGCAGAGCTTCTCACCCTATGTTGGGACGGCGTGGCGCAGTGGGAGAGTGGCCGTGCGCAACCCGAGGGGCCCTGGTTCAAATCCCACCTAGTACCGACCTCACGTCCGTTGTGTCCTGAGCAAGACACTTCACCTTTGCTCCTGATGGGTGCTGGTTGGCGCCTTCCATGGCAGCTCCCTTCATCAGTGTGTGAATGTGTGTGTGAATGGGTAAATGTGGAAGTAGTGTCAAAGCGCTTTGAGTACCTTGAAGGTAGAAAAGCGCTATACAAGTACAACCCATTTATTTATTTATCATTTATCTCTAAGGGAGAGCCCCGCCACCCGGCGGAGGAAACTCATTTGGGCCGCTTGTACCCGTGATCTTATCCTTTCGGTCATGACCCAAAGCTCATGACCATAGGTGAGGATGGGAACGTAAATCGACCGGTAAATTGAGAGCTTTGCCTTCCGGCTCAGCTCCTTCTTCACCACAACGGATCGGTACAACGTCCGCATTACTGAAGACGCCGCACCGATCCGCCTGTCGATCTCACGATCCACTCTTCCCTCACTCGTGAACAAGACTCCTAGGTACTTGAACTCCTCCACTTGGGGCAGGGTCTCCTCCCCAACCCGGAGATGGCACTCCACCCTTTTCCGGGCGAGAACCATAGACTGATTCTCATTCCGGTCGCTTCACACTCGGCTGCGAACCGATCCAGTGAGAGCTGAAGATCCCGGCCAGATGAAGCCATCAGGACCACATCATCTGCAAAAAGCAGACACCTAATCCTGCGGTCACCAAACCGGATCCCCTCAACACGTTTTTTTTTTTTTTTTTCCCATGCTGACATTTTAGAATGGGAAAAAAACAGCAGCGGCGGCACAGCAAAGGCAACTATCTAATTGTGCCTCCCACTCTCCCTTCTCCAATTACCCTATTGCCACATTTCATAATAAGAGATGCGTGTTGCACATTGCCTGCGTGCCTAATTGGAAGGAAAACAAACTGGTTGCTACAGATAATGGGAAAGGTGAGGATAAATACCATTAATAGTAAGCGATCCTTTTAAATAATTAGCAGTGTTGCCCGTGTCACCGTACCAGCAGCGTTCCCATGATAGATGTTGCAGCTATTATGAGCTGTGATGCTTATAAGAGGACGCTCAATCTTACATGTGGTGAAATATGCACGTAAACACAAGCGCTAAAGGTTACTCCACCACGGCTACATCTGTTTTTTGTGTTGCAGCGACCCTAAGAAGCCTGTGAATTATGGGTGACTCGTAACAACCACAACCGTGTTGGTAGATTAAGGAAAATGTAAATATTTGTCACATTTGGTGCATTGCATTAACCTAATTGTATTTCCTTTGATTTCCGAAATAGTGGCCGTCTGAAGGTCGACTACTACACCACGATAAATGTTAAACATGCTGCAGATGCCTCGCCACTGAGCTTTTTAGTAATGCACTTCACATCCCAGCAGTTATAATGAAACATTCAGTAGCTGGGAGGATGAATATTGCATGTCATTAATGGATCAAAAAATCAGTCGGCCAGGAGATTGTATATTGAACTCACCGGCTCTCAGCCATGTTTCCGTCACACAGAGGAAGTCAAGTCCGCGGGAAGTGAAGAAATCCTTCAGGATAAACGTGTTGTTTGTCAAAGATCTTGCGTTCACAAGACCGAAACTGGCGGGGGGGCAGCACGTCCAGGGGCGCAGCAAATCCAGGTGGGGCCCGACACACAGCCCACAGGTGGCGCTGGAGAGGAGCCACGAGGCGGGAAAGGAAGGCAGGTATCCGGCCAGGTAAAAAAGCTGACTGGGACGTCGAAAAACCAACGTCGAAGTTGATCATATCAGTGGGAAAGGGGCAAAGATCCAACAGTGTTTGGCGGTCATACGCAAGCAGTGAGCTGACAGAAACGAAAATAGACGCAAACAACACAAAAACGAACAGAGTTGACAGCGAGAGACGGCAGGGCAAAGCACATACTGGCGCCATCTATAGCTCGGTTGGTAGAGCGGCCATGCCAGCAACTTGAGGGTTGCAGGTTCGATCCCCGCTTCCGCCATCCTAGTCACTGGCGTTGTGTCCTTGGGCAAGACACTTTACTCACCTGCTCCCAGTGCCACCCACACTGGTTTAAATGTAAAAATTAGATATTGGGTTTCCCTATGTAAAGCGCTTTGAGTCATTAGAGAAAAAGCGCTATATAAATATAATTCACTTTACTTCACTTCACTTCTGGAAACTCGGAAGTGACGTTACTCAAATAGTGAAAGGTAAGTGTTGTTGTTGTTTTTTTTAGTAACCAGCAAGCACAGTACAGTTAGTAGAACAACTGTGTTTTTATTACTGTGTATTTGATAGGTGCCGTCTGAAATTCAACTATTTATTTTATTTATGTATATATAATAAAATAAATATACATAGCTAGAATTCACTGAAAGTTAAGTATTTCATAAATATATATATCAATATATATATATACATATATATATATGAAATACTCAAATTGGTGAATTGGCTGTAAATATACTCTCCTCTTAATTACGCCTCCCGCCCAAACCACGCCCCCAAACCATGCCTCCGCCCCACCTCCGACCACGCCCCCAGCCACCACCTCCCAAAATCGGAGGTCTCAAGGTTGGCAAGTTGGCAGTCTTGCAGGGGGCTACGGTGTGCCCTGCCTCGCTGTCGGACTGCCAGCTCCGCCTCTCCACACTTGTATAGAGCTTTTCTACCTTCAAGGTACTCTTTGACACTATTTCCACATCCGCACACACATTCACACACGGATGGCGGGAGCTGCCATGCCAGGCCCTAACCACGACCCATCAGGAGCGAGGGTGAAGTGTCTTGCTCCTGGACACCACGGATGTGACGAGGTTGGTAGAAGGTGAGGATCGAACCAGGAACCCTCAGGTTGCTGCCACGGCCACTCCCCAAATAGTTGAAAAAAAGCCAGACTGAACGTTTTCACAGCCGAGTGTGAAGCGACCAGAATGAGAATCAGCACCTCCAAGTCCAGATCCATGGTTCTCGCCCGGAAAAGGGTGGAATGCCATCTCCAGGTTGGGGAGGAGACCCTGCCCCAAGTGGAGGAGTTCAAGTACCTAGGAGTCTTGTTCACGAGTGAGGGAAGAGTGGATCGTGAGATCGACAGGCGGATCGGTGCGGCGTCTTCAGTAATGCGGACGTTGTACCGATCTGTTGTGGTGAAGAAGGAGCTGAGCCGGAAGGCAAAGCTCTCAATTTACCGGTCGATCTACGTTCCCATCCTCACCTATGGTCATGAGCTTTGGGTCATGACCGAAAGGATAATATCACGGGTACAAGCGGCCGAAATGAGTTTCCTCCGCCGTGTGGCGGGGCTCTCCCTTAGAGATAGGGTGAGAAGCTCTGCCATCCGGGAGGAACTCAATCAATCAATCGATGTTTATTTATATAGCCCCAAATCACAAATGTCTCAAAGGACTGCACAAATCATTCCGACTACAACATCCTCGGAAGAACCCACAAAAGGGCAAGGAAATCTCACACCCAGTGGGCAGGGAGAATTCACATCCAGTGGGACGCCAGTGACAATGCTGACTATGAGAAACCTTGGAGAGGACCTCAGATGTGGGCAACCCCCCCCACCCCCCCCCCCTCTAGGGGACCGAAAGCAATGGATGTTGAGCGGGTCTAACATGATACTGTGAAAGTTCAATCCATAGTGGCTCCAACACAGCCGCGAGAGTTCAGTTCAAGCGGATCCAAGACAGCAGCGAGAGTCCCGTCCACAGGAAACCATCTCAAGCGGAGGCGGATCAGCAGCGTAGAGATGTCCCCAACTGATACAGGCGAGCGGTCCATCCTGGGTCCCGACGAGCGGTCCATCCTGGGTCTCGACTCTGGACAGCCAGTACTTCATCCATGGTCATCGGACCGGACCCCCTCCACAAGGGAGGGGGGGACATAGGAGAAAGAAAAGAAGCGGCAGATCAACTGGTCTAAAAAGGAGGTCTATTTAAAGGTTAGAGTATACAGATGAGTTTTAAGGTGAGACGTAAATGCTTCTACTGAGGTAGCATCTCGAACTGTAAAGCCGCTGCTCCTTCACATGGAGAGGAGCCAGATGAGGTGGTTCGGGCATCTGGTCAGGATGCCACCCGAACGCCTCCCTAGGGAGGTGTTTAGGGCACGTCCGACCGGTAGGAGGCCACGGGGAAGACCCAGGACACATTGGGAAGACTATGTCTCCCGGCTGGCCTGGGAATGCCTCGGGATCCCCCGGGAAGAGCCAGACGAAGTGGCTGGGGAGAGGAAAGTCTGGGTTTCCCTGCTTAGGCTGTTGCCCCCGCGACCCGACCTCGGATAAGCGAAAGAAGGTGGATGGATGGATGAACGTTTTCTTGTCACATGACACAGACAAGGCATCTTGTAATAGGAGCGAGGCGCTGCAGAAACACACCTCGGGATGTGACACCTCATGTAAATTCCTCCCCATATTGATCATGCATTTGCATATTCCCACAGAGTGGGCTGTCAGTGGCCGCAGCAGGTGTCGGAGGGGGGTTAGAGGAGCGGATGTTTGTTCAGTTTGACAGAGTGATAGAACAAAAATGATATCAGGACATCCGCAAGGCCACCGCCAACCTGTAAAACATCACCCCCCAGCCTTCACAGCGCTGTGCAAACCGTGACTCACATCCCCAGAAACGTCGAAGAAAAGGGCATACATCCTATGTGTTTACTGTTTGCATTATTTCAACTCATAAATTAAACTCTCATGAACTAAAGGCGATGCGCTGGTTGCATAAACAAATAAGGCAGAGTTGTAGTGTATATTTACTTTTTAGGCAGCGTTTCTTTTTCTTCAGCACGAGGCTTGCCTCCCTGCATACAAGGTGTGAATTATATATCAAGTCAGACTGCAGATGCACAGGAGTGCATTATTTACTGACGGCAGCAGAGGGAACCCAGATGTTCCTGAACGTACAGCGTGCACCTGACAGCTGTAGAGGTTGTTCCGGAAGACTTTTAGTCACTTTGCATGTTTACAATGATCAAATATGATGATTGCTTGAATTATGCCGTCCCGTTTGGTTTGTTGGGTTTGTAATGAAACATACAACTCAGGGGAATTTATTTTGGTGCATAATTCAGGGTTTGTGCAGGTGCTGAAATACCTTGAAAATGTTTGGATTTTAAAGGCCTACTGAAACCCACCGGAAAAGGGTGGAATGTCATCTCCAGGTTGGGGAGGAGACCCTGCCCCAAGTGGAGGAGTTCAAGTACCTAGGAGTTTTGTTCACGAGTGAGGGAAGAGTGGATCGTGAGATCGACAGGCGGATCGGTGCGGCGTTTTCAGTAATGCGGACGTTGTACCGATCCGTTGTGGTGAAGAAGGAGCTGAGCCGGAAGGCAAAGCTCTCAATTTACCGGTGGATCTACGTTCCCATCCTCACCTATGGTCATGAGCTTTGGGTCATGACCGAAAGGATAAGATCACGGGTACAAGCGGCCGAAATGAGTTTCCTCCGCCGTGTGGCGGGGCTCTCCCTTAGAGATAGGGTGAGAAGCTCTGCCATCCGGGAGGAACTCAAAGTAAAGCCGCTGCTCCTCCACATCGAGAGGAGCCAGATGAGGTGGTTCGGGCATCTGGTCAGGATGCCACCCGAACGCCTCCCTAGGGAGGTGTTTAGGGCACGTCCAACCGGTAGGAGGCCACGGGGAAGACCCAGGACACGTTGGGAAGACTATGTCTCCCGGCTGGCCTGGGAACGCCTTGGGATCCCCCGGGAAGAGCTAGACGAAGTGGCTGGGGAGAGGGAAGTCTGGGTTTCCCTGCTTAGGCTGTTGCCCCCGCGACCCGACCTCGGATAAGCGGAAGATGATGGATGGATGGATGGATGGATGGGAGTTTTTTCTTGAAAACATCGCCTACTGATGACGTGTGCGCTTGACGTCACGGGCTGTTAGGAATATGAGCGCTGCGCACACACACAGCTAAAAGACGTCTGCTTTAACGGCATAATAAACAGTATTTTGGAGATCTGTGTTGCTGAATCTTTTGCAATTTGTTCAATAATATTGGAGAAGTCAAAGTGGAAAGACGGAGTTGGGAAGCTTTAGCCTTTAGCCACACAAACACACGGTGATTCCTTGTTTAAAATTCACGGAGGTGAAACTTTACCATGGATCAGAACGGACATGGATCCCAACCGAATGTCAATCAGCAGGTGTCGGTGAGAAAATTGTGGTTAAAAAATTGGCTTCTTACCGGATATCAGCTGTGCTTGTGCCGCCCACACAGCTGCCGTCGACTTCCCTGAGACACTGCGCGTCAACACCCGGGGGTGGACGAACACTTCCAAATATCAGGTACTGTTAGACTCACTAAAACACTAGCAACACAATAGAAAGATAAGGGATTTCCCAGAATTATCCTAGTAAATGTGTCTAAAAACATATGAATGTTTTATTTTTTTTCTAGTCCATCGCTATCAATATACTCAAAACTAATCTTTCATCCTCACTCAAATTAATGGGGAAATTGTTGTTTTGTCGGCCCGAATAGTTGTTTTTGTTGGAGGCTTCCATTAAAATCAATGTGAATATGTGACGAGCCATCCACATGTGACTTCATTGTCTGCGACTTCCGGTAGAGGCGGAGCTTTTCTCCAGTTGCGAACTTTATCGTGGATGTTTTCTACTAAATCCTTTCAGCAAAAATATGGCAATATTGCGAAATGATCAAGTATGACACATAGAATGGACCTGCTATCCCTGTTTAAATAAGAAAATCTCATTTTAGTAGGCCTTTAATGTTGTGTTTTCAAGGTTTGGAAAATACTCAGTGGCCTCGTGGTTAAAGTGTCCACCCTTGTCAGGTTCAAACACTGATGACATCGATTAAACAGACAAGAAGCAAGGAATCATGCAGAGACAGAGTTCAATTTAGCTCATGAGGAGAACGCGTGGCACTGCACACTTAGTCACAGTCTCGCCCTACGCTCTAAGGTTCAGCTCCCGCGTCTCTCTCTTTATTCAGTGTTCCATAGTGAACATCACTGAGGCCGCCTCCAAAAGGAATGGTCACATATATTATGCAAAGCAATATGTGACAAAATGGGCTGGGGGCTTTGTGATTTTGCCTTGTCACCGCTTCCTCTGCGTGTTGTCATCTTATCTGCGTTGAGGTTCTTGAAGGCTCTGTCTCGTCTACCTGCTGTCATCTTATCTCCGTTGAAATCCTTGAAGTCTTTGGCTGTTAGCGGGCTGAAACAAAGATAACATCTGTGGCTGAGGCCACCCCTCAGACAAGAAGTTTTGTCCTTGCATAGATTCGTAAAAGTCTAACTTGAGCACAATTGCTAATAACTAAAGCCACGGACATTAAGCATACTACAGTTAGTGTGATAATATATACATAATTATTCAAATATCCTGAGATCAGTAGGTTGTGAGTTCAAACCCCGGCCGAGTCATACCAAGGACTATAAAAATGGGACCCATAACTTCCCTGCTTGGAATTGGGGGTTAAATCAGCAAAATGTATTCCTGGGCGTGGCCACCACTGCTGCTCTCCTCACCTCCTAGGGGTGATCAAGGGTGATGGGTCAAATGCAGAGAATAATTTCGCCATACTTAGTGTGTGTGACAATCCATCTAGCCATCCATCCATTTTCTACCGCTTGTCCCTTTTGGGGTAGCGGCGGGTCGCTGTAGCACACCCTGGACAAGTCGCCTCCTCATTACATGGCTGTGTGACAATCATGGGTACTTTAAAATACTCAAATTTTGGATGAAGTGTTTGTAAATGCTCCGAAATGTTCATCATATTTCTCGGCAGTCTGACTCAATAGGCTAATCAGAAAATGGGAAAGAATTCAATACGTTTCCTTAAAAATTAAAGCCACACGCTTGATCTGTTTGGCTTTGCACGAGCCCTTACGTTAGGTTGTTGTCATGTACTGTATATACGGTTCTGTGTCCCCCCCCCAAGAGGACAGTGGTGCATCGGTCCACCATGCCGGGAGTTTGTCGTTTTAATGAACATTGGATGGAAAATGACAAATACAAACTTTGGAAAAAACGTTAGATCAAATTCACGTGTAGCGTGCTGCAAAGTATGCAAAAAGGAAATCCAACATGGTTTGATGTATTTTTTAACTCCATTATTTTCAATCAATCAATCAATCAATGTTTACTTATATAGCCCTAAATAACTAGTGTCTCAAAGGGCTGCACAAACCACTACGACATCCTCGGTAGGCCCACATAAGGGCAAGGAAAACTCACACCCAGTGGGACGTCGGTGACAATGATGACTATGAGAACCTTGGAGAGGAGGAAAGCAATGGATGTCGAGCGGGTCTAACATGATACTGTGAAAGTTCAATCCATAATGGATCCAACACAGTCACAACATGCCCCTAAAGCTGACCAACACGCCGGATTGTAGTCAGCTGGAGGCGTGTCTTAATGAAATTAAACAATGGATGTCCACTAACTTTTTGCAACTCAACGCCAAAAAAACGGAAATGCTGATTATCGGTCCTGCTAGACACCGACCTCTATTTAATGATACAACTCTAACATTTGACAACCAAACAATTAAACAAGGCAACACGGTAAAGAATCTGGGTATTATCTTCGACCCAACTCTCTCCTTTGAGTCACACATTAAAAGCGTTACTAAAACGGCCTTCTTTCATCTCCGTAATATCGCTAAAATTCGCTCCATTCTGTCCACTAAAGACGCTGAGATCATTATCCATGCGTTTGTTACGTCCCGTCTCGATTACTGTAACGGATTATTTTTGGGTCTCCCCATGTCTAGCATTAGAAGATTACAGTTGGTACAAAATGCGGCTGCTAGACTTTTGACAAGAACAAGAAAGTTTGATCACAATACGCCTGTACTGGCTCACCTGCACTGGCTTCCTGTGCACTTAAGATGTGACTTTAAGGTTTTACTACTTACGTATAAAATACTACACGGTCTAGCTCCAGCCTATCTTGCCGATTGTATTGTACCATATGTCCCGGCAAGAAATCTGCCTTCAAAGGACTCCGGCTTATTAGTGATTCCCAAAGCCCAAAAAATGTCTGCGGGCTATCGAGCGTTTTCATTTCGGGCTCCAGTACTCTGGAATGCCCTCCCGGTAACAGTTTGAGATGCCACCTCAGTAGAAGCATTTAAGTCTCACCTTAAAACTCTTTTGTATACTCTAGCCTTTAAATAGACTCCCTTTTTCGACCAGTTGATCTGCCGTTTCTTTTCTTTTTCTCCTTGTGGAGGGGGTCCGGTCCGATCCGGTGGCCATGTACTGCTTGCCTGTGTATCGGCACGCTAAGTGTTCATTTAACTGCTCCACAACAATTTTTTCGAGGAATTTTGGTTGTCTACTTAACTTGTGTGAATCAATCCCTGCTCTTTGATGTCTTTGAGTACTGTAAGTAAGAATCAGAACAAGAAATGTGAAACACAACACAACTAGAGACAGGTTTGCAAACACCAACGACATTGAAATGTCTACAGAAAAACTGCTTCATTTTCTATGCCCCATTCAGTTAATGATAACTGCGGGTTCAATATTAGGCTTAGGTTGTAGCAGACTTTACGTATTTTTCCTGTAGACATTATTTGGTGACATCAGAAAACAAGGCCATGGATTGATTCACACTGGTTTTCGCCTTTTGAAGGGTACTGGAAAAACTGGAAAATCGATCTTGAAAGTCCTTAAAAAGTGCTTGAATTTGGCCATGGAAAAGGTGTACGAACCCAGATAATTGTGACAACACAACCATTTTAGATTCTGCATATATTTACATATAGAGCGCAATCATCCGAATGACTGAAGAAATTCAGAAAGACTGTGCCTCAAAAGTCTGACAAAATGGTTTTACTTTTATTGTGCATGACATCAGCTCACATCTCAAGGACTTAAACAAGTGAAGAGTTCATGTTGTTTTGTGAAATTTTTTATGAAAACAGTCGTCCATTCAAGGTGATCCTCTGCTGGGCTCCCAATGGACTGGACTTTCAAATGAAGTTGGGACCATACTTGCCCCGACTCCCGAATTTCAGTGCTCCGGGGCAAACATTCTCCCGAATTTCTCCCGATTTCCACCCGGACAACAATAATGGGGGCGTGCCTTTAGCGTCCTCTACAACTTGTCAACACGTCCACCTCCCCTCACATAATATATGCGGCTTTTACACACACATACTTGCTCAACAGCCATACAGGTCACACTGAGGGTGGCTGTCTAAACAACTTTAACACCGTTACAAACGTGCGCCACACTGTGAACCCACACCAAACAAGAATAAAAAACACATTTCGGCAGAACATCCACACCGTAACACAACATAAACACAACAGAAGAAACACCCAGAACCCCTTGTAGCACTAACTCCACAATATACCATGAATATATCATTTACCATGAATTGTTTAACGTGGATCTCGACTTAAACAAGTTGAAAAACTTATTGGGGTGTTACCATTTAGTGGTCAATTGTACGGAATATGTACTGTACTGTGCAATCTACTAATAAAAGTCTCAATCAATCAATCGATCTATCAATACACCCCCACTACCAGCAACCCCCCATCTCCGCAATTCAGAGGTCTCAAGGTTGGCAAGTATGGTTGGGACCTGGGTGACCACTCCTCATGCATCAGTTGGTGACACCTCTGTGCCCCGTGGTGTCTACATGCAAGAGGTCCACCTGCTGGCCCCACTATGGACTGGACTCCCACAGTATTAACTGCATCCACTTGGTATCCATTGCACCGCTTACCCGGGAGGGGGGCAGTGTCATCAGCTGATTACAACCTATGGGCGATACTGTGTAAACCTGTCTAGCATTCACAGAGCGCTCTGATTCATCAGAGAGGAACTATTTTTGCACACTCACTGATGACATCAAAGTTACTTATTATTGATGCTTTAAGTCAGTACTTCACAAATATCCCTGGCGGGATGCAGTGCGTGTGACCTGGATAAATACACACCACCATACGTGCCAACCTTGAGACCTCTGAATTATTATTATATTGTAGCGTTCCGCAAGAGTTAAGGCTGCAAGGGGTTCTGGGTATTCTGTTTTGTTTATGTTGTGTTACGGTGCGGATGTTCTCCCGAAATGTGTTTGTCGTTCTTGTTTGGTGTGGGTTCACAGTGTGGCGCATATTTGTAACAGAGTTAAAGTTGTTCTTACGGCCACCCTCAGTGTGACCTGTATGGCTGCCGACCAAGTATGTATTGCAGTCACTTACGTGTGTCTGTAGAAGCCGCATACAACATGTGACTGGGCCAGCACGCTGTTTGTATGGAGAAAAAGTGGACGCGATGACAGGTTGTAAAGCAGATCTAGGCAAACTAAGGCCCAGGGGCCGCATGCGGCCCGTTATGCTTTTCTATCCGGCCCGCCGGACAATCCCAAATCGTTTTTTTAGATCTTTAGGATGGAAACTGTATCTGCCACTATGATGTGCAGTGATGTTTTCAAATGACCGTAGGTCTTGAACTATACAACATATTTTAATGGCTGGAATCTGCGCTTTTGAATGATATACTAGTTACTATGGTAATCTAAGTCACAGCAGCTCAAACGAGGCACCAAGCAGTGTGGGTGGGGAGCGTTTCCACGGAGTGTTTCCAGAGCATCTAGCCTGAAATGCTGGTTTCAGGGAAAGACGTAGAAGGACATTTTTACAACGAAGCTAAAGCTTAGTGATATATCTGCTATATTAGACTGTTTTTTTGGGTTTTTTTTTTACCCGTTGCTGTTTGTTTCATTTTTGTTGCCTTTAGCTTGATTGTAAAATATGTTGATCGAGAGGGGGTGTGACGTTCATATGCTGTCAATATTCAGTGTTTTATCGTTCATAGTTAATATTGTAAATCCCACATTCTTTATTTTCATGTACTTTCGGGGTGTCTCCATCCATCTTCTTCCGCTTATCCGAGGTCGGGTCGCGGGGGCAACAGCCTAAGCAGGGAAACCCAGACTTCCCTATCTCCAGCCACTTCGTCTAGCTCTTCCCGGGGGATCCCGAGGCGTTCCCGGGCCAGCCGGGAGACATAGTCTTCCCAACTTGTCCTGGGTCTTCCCCGTGGCCTCCTACCGGTTGGACGTGCCCTAAACACCTCCCCAGGGAGGCGTTCGGGTGGCATCCTGACCAGATGCCCGAACCACCTCATCTGGCTTCTCACCCTATCTCTAAGGGAGAGCCCCGCCACACGGCGGGGGAAACTCATTTCGGCCGCTTGTACCCGTGATCTTATCCTTTCGGTCATGACCCAAAGTTCATTACCATAGGTGAGGATGGGAACGTAGATCGACCGGTAAATTGAGAGCTTTGCCTTCCGGCTCAGCTCCTTCTTCACCACAACGGATCGGTACAACGTCCGCATTACTGAAGACGCCGCACCGATCCGCCTGTCGATCTCACGATCCACTCTTCCCCCACTCATGAACAAGACTCCTAGGTACTTGAACTCCTCAACTTGGGGCAGGGTCTCCTCCGCAACCCGGAGATGACATTCCACCCTTTTCCGGGCGAGAAAAAGTTTTCTGGCTGTCTCATTCAGTACAAAAAAATTTTAAAAAATCCATTCTGTTTTTTAAGGCGCTCTGTCATAACGTTTTAGCATTCAATCAGACATTATTGTGAGGTTTTGTATTAGTGTTCCTCAAAATAGATATAGCATTTTTTTCTCAAAATAATTGCCCAGGCCTGTTGTAGAGGATGCTAATGGCAGTGCCATCAAGGCACACCCTCAATATTGTTGTCCGTGTGAAAATCGAGAGAAATTCGGACGAATGGTTTCCTTGGGAGATTTTTCGGAGGGGCACTAAATTTTCGGAGACTCCCGGTAAAATCGGGAGGGTTGGCAAGTATGCATGCCACACACCCATAAACTTATACAGCTGCAGCCGGCCCCCGTAGCTCCCACTCCCTCCCCTCTGTTGCAAGTTTGGTTGATTATATGTAACTTGTTTATGTGTGCTATGGCTATGTTTTTTTTTCATTGGCTTCAGTCTTGACGCCCTCCCTGAAGTCCAGCCTTTGACTGAATATATTTTTTTACTCACTCCCCAACTCCCCCCCTCCCCAATGTTTACCTGTTTCTCACCATTTTTTCCGTCTCCCTGTAATGTGTGTCCGATTTTGAATGGGATTGTGCTGAAAACTCAATTTCCATCGATTCATCCATTATCTAATGCTTGTTGTCCCTTTTGGGGTCGCAGGGAGTGCTGGGCCCTAGCTAAGCTGCATCTGGGCAGAAGGCGCTGTACACCCTGGACAGGACACCACCTCAATGCACGGCCGAAGAACTCAATTTCCCCACGGTAATTACATATTATTCAACCCCCACACAATTTGGGTGTTTTAGCAAGTTGGACATTTATTCCGTATTTTTTCATAGTAATATCAAAAAAAGATGTTTCAAATAGACAAATGCAACTTAAATTGTAACACTGTATTTTACAAATTACCAAAAAAGGACATTTTTCTTAATATCTCATTGACAAAATGATTCAACCCCTTGAAGATCATAACTCTTAAGAACAGAATTTGAATAAGTTCTTTTCAATCAGGTGTTGAAAACACCTGTAGATGTACTTAGAACCATAACGAGCAACAATTAAACTGATTGAAAAGACTGGGACGCTCAGCTTCTTGTAGATGGTCAATGGTGTATTTGCAACATGGTGAAGTCCAGGGAGTGGTCAAAGAAGTCAAGCGAGGAGGTAATTTCTCTTCATAAGAAAGGATATGGATATAAGAAAATAGCAAAGACATTACACATTCCAAGAGACACAGTTGGGAGCATAATTCGCAAGTTTAAAGCTAAAGGCACAGTGGAAACACTACCTGGGCGTGGTAGAAAGAGGATGCTGTGTGCGTACAGTGGTGAAAAACCCCCGGGTAACAGCTGAGGAAGTACAACAGGACATTGCAGAGGGGGGGAACGCAGGTTTAGTCCCAGACAATAAGGCGCACACTACGAGATGAAGGCCTCCATTCCAGGACTCCCAGGCGCACCCCACTTCTGACTACTAGGCACAAGAAAAATCGACTCCAGTATGCCAAAAATAATCTGTACGAACCCCAAAGGTTTTGGGAAACGGTTCCATGGAGTGATGAGTCAAAACTGGAACTCTTTGGGCGTATGAATCAACGTTATGTCTGGAGGATTAAAAATTAAGCTTACAAAGAGAAGAACACCTTGCCTACTGTTAAGCATGGTGGGGGGGTCAATCATGCTTTGGGGCTGTTTCTCTGCCTCAGGTATCTCCAGCGCGTTCAAGGCATTATGAATTCTATTTCGTACCAGGATATATTAGCTGCAAATGTCATGAAGTCAGTGACGAAGCTGAGGCTTGGGATAAGTTGGACCTTCCAACAGGACAACGATGCCAAGCATACCTGGGGGGACGGCGTGGCGCAGTGGGAGAGTGGCCGTGCGCAACCCGAGGGGCCCTGGTTCAAATCCCACCTAGTACCAACCTCGTCACGTCCGTTGTGTCCTGAGCAAGCACCCTTGCTCCTGATGGGTGCTTGTTGGCGCCTTGCATGGCAGCTCCCTCCATCAGTGTGTGAATGTTTGTGTGAATGGGTAAATGTGGAAGTAGTGTCAAAGCGCTTTGAGTATCTTGAAGGTAGAAAAGCGCTATACAAGTACAACCCATTTATTATTTATACCTCCAAATCAACATCAGAGTGGTTGCAGAAGAAGGGCTGGAAGACTCTGGAGTGGCCTTCACAGTCGCCAGACCTAAGTCCTAAATAAAACCTGTGGTGGGACTTGAAGAAGGCAGTTGCAGCACACAAGCCCAAGAATATGAAAGAACTGGAGGCCTTTGCCCAAGAGGAATGGGCTAAAATACTGTAGATGGTTGCAAGAAGCTTAGGTATCACCTTTGAAGGATGTCATTACTGCCAAAGGGTGTTCTAATAACTACTAAAGATGCATGGAACTAGGGGGTTGAATCATTTTGTCGAAGAGATATTAAAAAAAAAAAGTACTTTTTTGGTATTTTGTCAAATACAGTGTTACAATTTAAGTTGCATTTGTCTATTTGACACATCTTTATTTGATATGACTATAAACAAAATACGGAAAAAATGTCCAACTTGCTAAAACACCAAAATTGTGTGGGGGTTGAATAATTTTGATCAGAACTGTAATAAAGTACTTGTGAATCTAAATCTGATCGGAGCGTGCAGGTGTACCTAATAGTGTGACCAGTAATTATGTATGATATTAGTGGATGCACCTTGTTTTATTCTTATCTTATCACACTCTGCTGACATTTCCATGACAAGCTGCAGTTTATAAACATTTCTCTCGACACTTCTCCCGAACACCACATTCCTCTTCAGAGTCATTAAATTTTCACACATTTTGTCCATTCTTCTGGAGGTTGAACGTACAAGATGTGACACGTCTGTGATCCAACCGGCTCTGACAGAAGCCGTTATTGCGCGGTCCCTCCTTTTTCCTCGGCGTGGACATGTATGTCCTTGCACATGAGTCCTGATGCATTCCCATTTATTTGGCGAACAGGGCGATACAAGGGCGGTTTAGCTCAGTTGGTAGAGCGGCCGTGCCAGCAACTTGAGGGTTGCAGGTTCGATTCCCGCTTTCGCCATCCTAGTCAATGCCGTTGTGTCCTTGGGCAAGACACTTTACCCACCTGCTCCCAGTGCCACCCACACTGGTTTAAATGTAACTTAGATATTGGGTTTCACTATGTAAAGCGCTTTGAGTCACTAGAGAAAAGCGCTATATAAATATAATTCACTTCACTTCACTTATTGGACATGAAAGCTGATGATTAGTAAAGACAGCTGGAGTGGAGACAACACAGGCGGAGGAAATCCAGAGTAGATAGAGTTGGATTGATTTCCCTCTGAGGAAACAAATGGCTCTGTCTCAAGGTTGGAGAGCTCTACTTTATTCTCTACTGCTTAGCCAGTCAACTCAGGTTGTTGTTAAATGTTAAACAGTCAGTCGAAAATTGAAACTTTATGGTAGAGCGTCTACATTTCCAAAATATTCTGGACTTTTAGGTAATCTGCATGTTATAGAGCTCAAAAGGCAGCACATTGAGAGTTGTGCTTGATCTAAATCAGGGGTGTCGAACTTTTTTAGATGGAGAAAAATCTACTCCCAAATTGGCCGGACTGGTACGATCACAGCACGATACCATAAAAATAAAAACTATTTCAGATTGCTTTCTGATAAACCTGCTCAGTGGCCTAGTGGTTAGAGCGATCGCCCTGAGATCGGTAGGTCGTGAGTTCAGACCCCAGCTGAGTCATACCAAGAGACTATAAACATTTGGACCCATTACCTCCCTGTTTGGCACTCAGCATCAAGGGTTGGAATTGGGGGTTAAATCCCCAAAACCGACTCAGTGGCCTCGTGGTTAGAGCGTCCGCCCTTAGATCGGTAGGTCGTGAGTTCAGACCCCAACCGAGTCATACCAAAGACTCCCTGCTTGGCATTCAGCATCAAGGGTTGGAATTGGGGGTTAAATCACCAAAACCTATAGGTTGTGATTTCTAACCCCGGCCGATTCATACCAAAGACTATAAAAATGGGACCCATTACCTTGGAATTGGGGGTTGAATCCCCAAAACCTACTTAGTGGTCTAGTGGTCAGAGCGTCCCTGAGATCGCTAGGTTGTGAGTTCAAACCCCGGCCGAGTCATACCAAACACTATAAAAATGGGACCCATTACCTCCCTGCTTGGCACTCAGCATCAAGGGTTGAAATTGGGGGTTAAAACCCCAAAACCTACTCAGTGGCCTCGTGGTTAGAGCGTCCCTGAGATCGGTAGGTCGTGAGTTCAGACCCCAACCGAGTCATACCAAAGACTCCCTGCTTGGCATTCAGCATCAAGGGTTGGAATTGGGGGTTAAATCACCAAAACCTATAGGTTGTGATTTCTAACCCCGGCCGAGTCATACCAAAGAGTATAACAATGGTACCCATTACCTTGGAATTGGGGGTTAAATCCCCAAAACCTACACAGTGGCCTCGTGGTTAGAGCGTCCACCCTGAGATTGGTAGGTCGTAAGTTCAGACCCCAGCTGAGTCATACCAAGGGACTATAAACATTTGGACCCATTACCTCCCTGTTTGGCACTCAGCATCAAGGGTTGGAATTGGGGGTTAAATCCCCAAAACCTACTCAGTGGCCTAGTGGTTAGAGCATCCGCGCTGAGATCGGTAGGTCATGAGTTCAGACCTTGGCTGAGTCATACCAAAGACTATAAAAATGGGACCCATTACCTCCCTGCTTGGCACTCAGCATCAAGGGTTAGAATTGGGGGTTGAATCCCCAAAACCTACTCAGCGTCCGCCCTGAGTTCGGTAGGTCGTGAGTGCAGACCCCAACCGAGTCATACCAAAGACTCCCTGCTCGGCATTCAGCATCAAGGGTTGGAATTGGGGGTTAAATCACCAAAACTTATACGTTGTGAGTTCAAACCCCGGCCGAGTCATACCAAAGAGTATAAAAATGGGACCCATTACCTTGGAATTAGGGGTTAAATCCCCAAAACCTACTCAGTGGCCTAGTGGTTAGAGCGTCCACCCTGAGATCGGTAGGTCGTGAGTTCAGACCCCAGCTGAGTCATACCAAGAGACTATAAACATTTGGACCCATTACCTCCCTGTTTGGCACTCAGCATCAAGGGTTGGAATTGGGGGGTTAAATCCCCAAAACCTACTCAGTGGCCTAGTGGTTAGAGCGTCCGTCCTGAGATCGGTAGGTCGTGAGTTCAGACCCCGGCCGACTCATACCAAAGACTATAAAAATGGGACCCATTACCTCCCTGCTTGGCACTCAGCATCAAGGGTTGGAATTGGGGGTGAAATCCCCAAAATCTACTCAGTGGCCTAGTGGTTAGAGCCTCCCTGAGATCGGTAGGTCGTGAGTGCAGACCCCAACCGAGTCATACCAAAGACTCCTTGCTTGGCATTCAGCATCAAGGGTTGGAATTGGGGGATAAATCACCAAAACCTATAGGTTGTGAGTTCAAACCCCGGCCGATTCATACCAAAGACTATAAAAATGGGACCCAAAACCTACTCCCCAAAACCTACTCAGTGGCCTAGTGGTTAGAGCGTCCCTGAGATCGGTAGGTTGTGAGTTCAAACCCCGGCCGATTCATACCAAAGACTATAAAAATGGGATCAATTACCTTGGAATTGGGGGTTAAATCACCAAAATGATTCCCGAGCATGGCCCCCGCTGCTGCTCATTTGTTCCAGGGAGTGGAACAAATGGATGAGTCAAATGCAGAGGGTCATCTCACCAAACCTAGTGCGTGTGTGACTATCAGTGGTACTTTAACTTAACTTAAACGTTTCTTTGTTTAAAAATAGAACAAGCACATTCTGAAAATTTACAAATCCTAATAATGGTGTTGGGTTTTTCTTTTTAAATTTAAATGTTGCGGTTGATAGTATTCTATCTTAATTTGTCATTATTTATACTTTCTGATTAAAATATGTGATTCAGTGGCCTAGTGGTTAGAGTGTCCGCACTGAGATCGGTAGGTTGTGAGTTCAAATCCCGGCCGAGTCATACCGAAGACTATAACAATGGGACCCGTTACCTCCCTGCTTGGCACTCAGTATCAAGGGTTGGAATTGGGGGTTAAATCTCCATAAATGATTCCCGGGAGCTGCCCACTGCTCCCCTCACTTCTCAGAGATAGATCAAGGGGATGTGTGAAATGTAGAGGACAAATTTCACCACACCAAATGTGTGTGTGTGTGTGACAATCATTGGTACTTTAACTTTAACTTTAATGTTCATCAGTCAAATCATTGGTGTTCATTTTCAATCTACCAAGATAAAAAAAATTATATCAAAATCAAATTACAGGTTGTTATTTATGTAGTTTGATTATTTTCTTTGACTGGTGCACAAACATGTGGTTTATTTAAATGTTTTTACATATGTAGAATCATCTACAAAGATACAAAGAATTGCTATTGTGACATCTAGTGGACACATTTAGAACAGCGGTTTCTTTCACTCCAAAATTTCGGCTCATTTTTGTACTTGGCAAACTCATGCCTGTTCGGCGTTCGACACCCCTGATCTAAATGATAACAAACGGCAAAGGGTGGTAATTTCCCCTTCTGTCTCAATCTCGTTCCCCTCGTCACTTTTATAGGTCACAGAGGTCGCCTATAAAACCATATTTTCAGACATCCGTGACATGCTTATTTTTAAACCTCCTCACCTGACATTTCGAAAGGTTAAGCGCCACAAAGGGTAAGATAATTAGATAATCTTCAACTTCATTCTTCTCAAAAATTGGACGTTGCCACTAATGTATTGTGGCGCTCCTCCGCACACACTCACACAAACGTGTGACATTTGAGGTCATAGGTTCTTGTCATTATCCTCCCGCGACAGAAAAATGGTAATGTCGTCAAATAAAATGTAGCCGTACACACCAAGACCGCGGACACGTGCAGGTGAGAAGAGTCTTTAATTATAGGAATGGTGCACAAAAGCATTGAGAGGCTCGGCGTCCACCGTCAAGCAAGAGGCCAAACAGACAACAACGTTGACAATCAAAACCAGCCGCTTGATTGGCAACCCGGGACAGGTGTGCTGGGATTGTCAATTAGGGACAGGTGAGGGAGACAGCGCTCAGGGCTGAGGAGTGGCGGGGCCCAGACAGAAAGTGAAGTAAAACAAGAGAGCTGGAAAGGAAACACATACAGAAAATAAGGAAAAAAAAGACTAAGTCAGACTTAATGTAACAGGTCCTGACACCTGTGTTCTCTCCAAACAAATGAGCACCTCTCCCCGAATAGAATATGAACAACGTTGCCAAGCAAAAACCGAAAAACAAGACCTACACGGTCTCGTCACTTATCACGAGACGGTTGAACTCGGATTGTGCTCCGTAGTAATGGACAGAGGTGGGTAGAGTAGCCAGAAATTGTACTCAAGTAAGAGTACTGTTACTTTAGAGACGTATTACTCAAGTAAAGGTAAGGAGTAGTCACCCAAATATTTACTTGAGTAAAAGTAAAAAGTATGTTGTGAAAAAAACTACTCAAGTACTTAGTAACTGATGAGTAACCTGTCCGTTTAATGATGACGGCAACTAGTAATGCACAAAAACATAAAAATAGCAATGAAAAAATTCAGAGCCAGGAATATCTCTTAAGCAACAAAAACAAGAATATACATTAAATAATATTTATGTGTGGGAAAAACCACAAAACTAGTTGATATCCACAGAACTGTTTAATGAGGGGTTCCCTCAATCATCAGGAGATTTTAATGGAAGCATTCGCATACAATGGTTTATATAGGGCACAGAGTGGGTGGGTACAGGCAGGCGTAGGGTGTGGTGATTGGCTCATGTGTTACCTAGGAGGTGTTTCCGTCTGTGGCGGCATGTTGAAATGATTTCACTGCGCTTGTTGACGGATGACAGGTCTGGATAATATATAATAAACGGTTTCTCTTTTAAGCATAGGTTGCATCTTTTATTACCACTGTTGTAAGGTGTGCTGGATGCAAGAAATTGTCATGTTATTGAATATTCAATATTATTGTCTTTGAGGTTCCAAATGAGTTCTGTAGAATTCCGCAAGGTCTGGTTTCTAAAGGAGGCCTTGTGATTAAAGACAATAATATTGAATATTCAATAACATGGCAATTTCTTGCATCCAGCACACCTTACAACAGTGGTAATAAAAGATGCAACCTATGCTTGAAAGAGAAACTGTTTATTATACATCATCCAGACCTGTCATCCCTCAACAAGCGCAGTGAAATCATATCAACATGCCGTCACAGACGGAAACACCTCCTAGGTAACACATGAGCCAATCACCACGCCCCTACGCCTGCCTGTACCCACCCAGTCTGTGCCCTATATAAACCATTGTATGTGAATGCTTCCATTAATATTTCCTGATGATTGAGGGAACCCCTCATGAAACAGTTCTGTAGAGATGAAGTAGTCTTGTGATTTTTCCCACACCTACATATTGCGATCTACCACGGTATCCAATCAAGACATACATTAAATAATATATATTTGGTTTTACACTGTATTGACCAAAAAAATTAAAATTTGATTTTACCTTTGCAACCTCCTTATACTATTGGCTAAGTTTTATATTCATAAATGTAAGTTTCTCAATACTCGACCTGTTTTTTGTGCCTTAAAAAAAGATTTAGAACTCTACATTAAAACACTCTACCTCTAACAACCAGAAAGCTGTGAAAACGATGATGCTGTGTTCCAAATTTAAGTTATTTACTGAATCTGAGTGAGCCTATAGCTTTGCACCCTGTTTATTTTATATATATATACAGAAATATTTGTCTTGATTGGATTATCCAGAAAATAGTGCTCGATACCGTGGTAGAGCGCAATATGTAGGTGTGTGAAAAATCACAAGACTACTTCATCTCTACAGAACTGTTTCATGAGGGGTTCCCTCAATCATCAGGAGATTATATATAAATATATATATGTTTGCATTCTATTGTAGTTATTTTGAATTTACAGCCCCCTGGCGCGGTTTTGTACGGTTTTTATACTGTTTTGTACTGTTTTTGTACTTACTTTGATTATTATTATTAACTGTTTGAAAATTTAGAAATGTATAAATAAAGGTTTATAAAAAAAAAGTGTGCAATTGATCATGTGACCGCCTGGTTCTGTTTGATTGGTGAAACGGAGTCAAACGTCACCAGTGACTGCATTTGATTGGTGAAACGCAGGCATGTGTTAGATCCTACTTTGAAGGTCTGTCTGACAAAACAAAAAAGTCAAAGCATGCATTAACAGATCGATAAACATCAGTAGTGAGTAGCGAGCTGAATGTAGATGAAGTGAACTATATTTATATAGCGCTTTTCTCTAGTGACTCAAAGCGCTTTACAGAGTAAAACCCAATATCTAATTTTTACATGTGAACCAGTGTGGGTGGCACTGGGAGCAGGTGGGTAAAGTGCCTTGCCCAAGGACACAACGGCAGTGACTAGGATGGCGGAAGCGGGAATCGAACCTGCAACCCTCAAGTTGCTGGCACGGCCACTCTACCAACCGAGCTAAACTGTCCCCATACCGCTATAAATGGAGCGGAGTAAAAGTAGCGTTTCTTCTCTATAAATATACTCAAGTAAAAGTAAAAGTATGTTGCATTAAAACTACTCTTAGAAGTACAATTTCTCCCAAAAGTAACTCAAGTAGATGTAACGGAGTAAATGTAGTGCGTTACTACCCACCTCTGGTTATGGATACCAATCTGCCAGCCTCCCTCCCCATTGCACAGGTATTGCACAATTAAAATGTGAAGGTAAATGAATTATATTTATATAGCGCTTTTTCTCTAGTTACTCAAAGCGCTGTACATTGTGAAACCCGTTATCTAAGTTCCATTTAAACCAGTGGGGGTGGCACTGGGAGCAGGTGGGTAAAGTGTCTTGCCCAAGGACACAACGGCAGTGACTCGGATGGCAGAAGCGGGGACCGAACCTGGAACCCTCAAGTTGCTGGCACGGCCACTCTACTAACCGAGCTATACTGTCCCATGGATTTGTTTCTTTGAGATGTCAATAAACTATGTATAATTGTTGACACTCCCTCATCCTGATAAGCATGTCTTCTTGCAACGCCTCTTCCGGTGTGCAAATCAATCATTTACAAGGAATAAAAGTAAGAAGTTGTCCTTTTTAGTTGTTTCATTTACTCATTCATTCTCTAACATTTAATTCAGTGGTTCTCAAATGAGGATGATTAGCACGAGCGAGGCGTGAGCGTGAGTAAATCTTTTTATTGATATACTACATACAAAACAGGGAAAACAAAAATACTTGCTCGATGGCATGAATAACAATGAACTACAAACTAAAACAGCACGATGGCATGGCTATATACAAAGGAAACAAAAGACACTAGCTGTTGCACAAACAAAACAATACTTGCGCTTAGGCATAAATACAAAACTTACTTGGATCGAAACGAGGGGCATGGATAGCGAGGTGTTCGAATGCATGAAGGTAGCAACAGCTTGGTAGGGTGTGTGAAGATGCCAGAACAAAGACAGAAAAAGAATGACTTAAATAGTAGCTGTGATAATTAGTGAAAACAGGTGTGAGGCTGAGGACAGGGACGTGACATGACAGGTGAAAAACTAATGAGTTAGCATGGAGACAAAAACAAACCAGGAAGTGCAAAGACAGAACCAAATGTCAAAAAAACCAAACATAACATGACCAAACATGGCAATAAATAAAACATAATCATACAGGCGTAACAGCAGCCTTATAGGACAGTGGTTCTCAAATGGGGGGACGCGTACCCCTGGGGGTACTTGAAGGTATGCCAAGGGGTACGTGAGATTTTTTAAAAACATTCTAAAAATAGCAATGATTCAAAAATCCTTTATAAATATATTTATTGAATAATACTTCAACAAAATATGAATGCAAGTTCATAAACTGTGAAGATAAATACAACAATGCAATATTCAGTGATGACAGCTAGATTTTTTGTGGACATGTTCCATAAATATTGATGTAAAGGATTTCTTTTTTTTTGTGAAGAAATGTTTGGAATTAAGTTGATGAATCCAGATGGATCTCTATTACAATCCCCAAAGAGGGCACTTTAAGTTGATGATTACTTCTATGTGTAGAAATCTTTATTTATAATTAAATCACTTGTTTCTTTTTCAACAAGTTTTTAGTTATTTTTAAATCTTTTTTTTTCCAAATAGTTCAAGAAAGACCACTACAAATGAGCAATATTTTGCACTGTTATACAATTTAATAAATCAGAAACTGATGACATAGTGCTGTATTTTACTTATTTTAACTCTTTTTTTTTTCAACCAAAAATGCTCTGATTAGAGCAGGGGTGTCAAACTCAAATACAGAGTGTGCCAAAATTTAAAACTGAACAAAACCGCGGGCCGAGGTTGAACAAATTAATCTTTTAATAGGGACCCAAACAAGTTTTTCATTGAATATTGAAGAAGCAAGGCTTATATAACTTTTTAGTGACATGCAAAATCGAGTTTCAAATAATAATAATAACAATATCAATGGCATATCAAATCAAATTTAAATACAAATTGAATGCCTCTTTTGTATTTGCAGCCTTCTGAGGTAAATATTAACATTAACTTTTTCCAGAGGCTTATACATTTGAAAATAAAACAATGAATAAATCAACCATTCAGGCCTTTTTACTGCTCAGTTGATGTCGGGGCTCAGGTGGGTGGGGTTAAGGGGGCGGGGTTTGTTGGTAGCGGGGAGGGGGTGCAAGGGGTTCTGGGTATTTGTTCTGTTGTGTTTATGTTGTGTTACGGTGCGGAGGTTCTCCCGAAATGTGTTGGTCTCTCTTGTTTGGCGTGGGTTCACAGTGTGGCGCATATTTGTAACAGTGTTAAAGTTGTTTATACGGCCACCCTCAGTGTGACCTGTATGCTGTTGATCAAGTATGCCTTGCATTTACTTACATGTGTGTAGAAGCCACATATATATTACGTGACTGGGCCGGTATGCTGTTTGTGAGGAGGAAAAAGAGACTTGACGACAGGTTGTAGGGGACTCTAAAGGCAGGGCCTTTAAGGCACACCCCCAATATTGTTGTCCGGGTGGAATTCGGGAGGGGCACTGAAATTCGAGAGTCTCCCAGGAAATCGGTGAACGCGGTGTTACAGCGGCAGGCTCTAATGTTAATTTGATATTGCCTCAAGGGCCAAATGAAATTACACGGCGGGCCAAATTTGGCTCGCGGGCCAGAGGTTGACACCTATGGATTAGGGGGTACCTGAATTATAAAAAAATGTTCACAGGATACATCACTGTAAAAAGGTTGAGAACCACTAATCTAATTCATAACGGAACATTAGCATTTATCATTGTCTCAATTATTCATGCTTTAGGCGTGAAAAAATTAGCACCATTTTTACCACGTTGAAAAACAGACTTCTACAAAAACTAACGCGGATAAAACAAGTCAGTTTGTTTCAAAACAAGAGTTCTAATAATCCCACAGGTTGTCGAGTTTCCCATGATATTTAACCGGCTGTGTGGCCACAGGTTCAAAGGCCAATCTTATTTCGTAAGAGCTGCATCGAATGCAATTTTCTCTTGATTTTCCTCGCTGCAAGCAAACATTGGTTGGCAAGACGGTGCAGTTTTCCCGTTAAACAGGTATTTCTTCATCAAGCGGCTCACGTATGTGCGCGTTTGATTTATGTCGGCGTTTGCTGAGAGTGATGGCGGGAAGGTGAGGGGAAACCAGTGCTTACTCTCGACAGAGTAACACACCCACAGACTGAATTGTGCTACGTAACTGTAAAGAGCAAGTAGGTGTTTAGCGGGGTGACAGGATTCATTTTTCACCAGGTAAATTCACATGTTGCCATGCAGTACACTTTCAGGGGCGGTGATGCAAAGGCACCGGAGAAAATATGGGCCTTTTCCGTGATGCAGGGGCAAAGGAAACGTTCAAAAAGTTAGGATTAGCCGGCACTTATTTAATAAATATCAACATATTTATCCATCATTTCTCTGTAATTCAATTCAGAACCAGCGTTTTTCCTCATTGCTAAATATTGATTCTGCACCGACAGGAACAATGCTCAGCACTGAGGAAAAATTCAATCAATCAATCAATGTTTACTTATATAGCCCTAAATCACTAGTGTCTCAAAGGGCTGCACAAACCACCACGACATCCTCGGTAGGCCCACATAAGGGCAAGGAAAACTCACACCCAGTGGGACGTCGGTGACAATGATGACTATGAGAACCTTGGAGAGGAGGAAAGCAATGGATGTCGAGCGGGTCTAACATGATACTGTGAAAGTTCAATCCATAATGGATCCAACACAGCCGCGAGAGTCCAGTCCAAAGCGGATCCACACAGCAGCGAGAGTCCCGTTCACAGCGGAAGCAGTTAAATGAACACTTAGCGTCTAACAATCTATGTGAAACCTTTCAATCCGGTTTCAGGGCAAATCACTCCACGGAGACAGCCCTCGCAAAAATGACTAATGATCTATTGCAAACGATGGATTCTGATGCGTCATTGATGTTGGTTGCTGCTCCTCGATCTTAGCGCTGCCTTCGATACCGTCGATCATAATATTTTATTAGAACGTATCAAAACACGAATTGGTATGTCAGACTTAGCCCCGTCTTGGTTTAACTCTTATCTTACTGATAGGATGCAGTGTGTCTCCCATAACAATGTGACCTCGGACTACGTTAAGGTAACGTGTGGAGTTCCCCAGGGTTCGGTCCTTGGCCCTGCACTCTTCAGCATCTACATGCTGCCGCTAGGTGACATCATACGCAAATACGGTATTAGCTTTCACTGTTATGCTGATGACACCCAACTCTACATGCCACTAAAGCTGACCAACACGCCGGATTGTAGTCAGCTGGAGGCTTGTCTTAATTAAATTAAACAATGGATGTCCGCTAACTTTTTGCAACTCAACGCCAAAAAAACGAAAATGCTGATTATCGGTCCTGCTAGACACCGACCTCTATTTAATAATACAACTCTAACATTTGACAACCAAACAATTAAACAAGGCGACTCGGTAAAGAATCTGGGTATTATCTTTGACCCAACTCTCTCCTTTGAGGCACACATTAAAAGCGTTACTAAAACGGCCTTCTATCATCTCCGTAATATCGCTAAAATTCGCTCCATTCTGTCCACTAAAGACGCTGAGATCATTATCCATGCGTTTGTTACGTCTCGTCTCGATTACTGTAACGTATTATTTTCGGGTCTCCCCATGTCTAGCATTAAAAGATTACAGTTGGTACAAAATGCGGCTGCTAGACTTTTGACAAGAACAAGAAAGTTTGATCACATTACGCCTGTACTGGCTCACCTGCACTGGCTTCCTGTGCACTTAAGATGTGACTTTAAGGTTTTACTACTTACGTATAAAATACTACACGGTCTAGCTCCATCCTATCTTGCCGATTGTATTGTACCATATGTCCCGGCAAGAAATCTGCATTCAAAAGACTCTGGCTTATTAGCGATTCCCAAAGCCCCAAAAAAGTCTGCGGGCTATAGAGCGTTTTCATTTCGGGCTCCAGTACTCTGGAATGCCCTCCCGGTAAAAGTTCGAGATGCCACCTCAGTAGAAGCATTTAAGAAATTGCTCAACTGTTTGACTTTCAAACCTTTATTTCATCTATAACTGCTGTTTTTTTTTTTTTTTTTTTTTTTTTTGTGGCATTTATCAAAGACTAAACTGAGACCAAATCTTCTGACCCACTCTACGGTGCCAATGCAGGGGCTCCCGGTCACGTGGGGCCCCCAGCTGTATCTCCTATAACAGTGGTTCTCAACCTTTTTTCAGTGACGTACCCCCTGTGAACATTTTTTTAATTCAAGTACCCCCTAATCAGGGCAAAGCATTTTTGGTTGAAAAAAAGAGATACAAAAAATAACAGCCATTTTGAGACTCTAATGCAGGGGTCGGGAACCTTTTTGGCTGAGAGAGCCATGAAAGCCAAATATTTCAAAATGTATTTCCGTAAGAGCCATATAACATTTTTCAACACTGAATACAACTAAATTTGTGCATTTTTAAGTATGACCAACATTTGTAGAGTATAAAAGTCTCTTATTCTTTTTAACAACATTGTTATTCTAAAAGTTAACCAATAATAAATATAATACTTCTTACCATTAATGCGACATCTTGAACAGGTGCGGTAGAAAACGGATGGTTGGATTAAAATGCATTAGAATGTTTTATAATTTCAACGTTATTTTTGAAACTGTGATTACCAGCGGAATTATTCATTACTTATCGTGTTAAGCAATGTCAGTTAAGATTTATCTGACAGCCATATGCAGTCATCCGGCTCTAGAGCCATAGTTTAAGCATTAGACACCTTTTTACCTCAACCCTGCCTACCGCTGTTTCCCACATCTACAAAGCAATTAGCTACCGACTGCCACCTACTGATATGGAAGAGTATTACACGGTTACTCGGCATAGCTCGGTTAAGAGAGTGGACGTGCTAGCAACCCGAGGGTTCCAGGTTCGATTCCCGCTTCCGCCATCCTAGTCACTGTCGTTGTGTCCTTGGGCAAGACACTTTACATACCTGCCCCCAGCGCCACCCACACTGGTTTAAATGTAACTTAGATATTGGGTGTCACTTCGTAAAGTGCTTTGAGTTACTAGAGAAAAGCGCTATATAAATATAATTATCTGAGAGCCATATGTAGTCATCAAAAGAGCCATATCTGGCTCTAGAGCCATAGTTTCCCTACCCCTGGTTTAAGCATTAGACACCTTTTTACCTCAACCCTGCCTACCGCTGTTTCCCACATCTACAAAGCAATTAGCTACCGACTGCCACCTACTGATATGGAAGAGTATCACACGGTTACTCGGCTTAGCTCGGTTAGGAGAGTGGACGTGCTAGCAACCTGAGGGTTCCAGGTTCAATTCCCGCTTCCGCCATCCTAGTCACTGCCGTTGTGTCCTTGGGCAAGACACTTTACACACCTGCCCCCAGTGCCACCCACACTGGTTTAAATGTAACTTGGATATTGGGTGTCACTTCGTAAAGCGCTTTGAGTCACTAGAGAAAAGCGCTATATAAATATAATTATCTGAGAGTCATATTTAGTCATCAAAAGAGCCATATCTGGCTCTAGAGCCATAGGTTCCCTACCCCTGCTCTAATGCATTGTGAAAGGAATGCAGCTGTTGTATTGAAGTGAGAATGGCAAACTTCCTGTTGATTTTAGCTGGGGGGGGTCAATGGATGAAATATAGGTCTAACTGAGACCTACATAGTGGTTTTTGTTTCATGTTTCTACGACATTCCTACTGGAAGTTAGAGACAGCTTTGTCCGTGTTTTCTTCCTAGGGGCGCTACAGCGCAATTTTGTGTTTTGGGGTTTGTTTTTTTGATTTTACCGCAATATTAGCCAGTCCTGATGTGTGTGTCAAATTCGGTGAGTTTCGAAGCATGTTAAGGGGGTCAAATTACAGTTTAAAGAGTCGGCGGTATATTAATAATAATAAATAATAATAATAAAACCTTAGAAATTCGATAGGGTCCTCTGTCCCAAAGGGACATCGGTGCCTAATTAAGATTTCTACACATAGAAGTAATCATCAACTTAAAGTGCCCTCTTTGGGGATTGTAATAGAGATCCATCTGGATTCATGAACTTAATTCTAAACATTTTTTTACAAAAAAAGAAATCTTTAACATCAACATTTATGGAACATGTCCACAAAAAATCTAGCTGTCAACACTGAATATTGCATTGTTGCATTTTTTTTCCACAGTTTATGAACTTACATTCATATTTTGTTGAAGTATTATTCAATAAATATTTTTATAAAGGATTTTTGAATTGTTGCTATTTTTAGAATATTTTTTTTAAATCTCACGTACCCCTTGGCATACCTTCAAGTACCCCCAGGGGTACGCGTCCCCCCATTTGAGAACCACTGTCCTATAAGGCTGCTGTCACGCCTGTATGATTATGTTTTATTTTTTGCCATGTTTGGTCATGTTATGTTTAGTTTTTTGGACATTTGGTTCTGTCTTTGCACTTCCATGTTTGTTTTCGTCTCCATGCTAACTCATTAGTTTTCACCTGTCATGTCACGTCCCTGTCCTCAGCCTCACACCTGTTTTCACTAATTATCACAGCTACTATTTAAGTCATTCTTTTTCTGTCTTCGTTCTGGCATCTTCACACACCCTACCAAGCTGTTGCTACCTTCATGCATTCGAACACCTCGCTATTCATGCCCCTTGTTTCGATCCAAGTAAGTTTTGTATTTATGCCTAAGTGCAAGTACTGTTTTGTTTGTGCCATAGCTAGTGTATTTTGTTTCCTTTGTATATAGCCATGCCATCGTGCTGTTTTAGTTTATAGTTCATTGTTATTCATGCCATCGAGCAAGTGTTTTTGTTTTCCCTGTTTTGTATATAGTATATCAATAAAAAGATTTACTCACACTCACGCCTCGCTCGTGCTAATCATCCTCTGCTTCGAAGAAACAACCTTAGTCCAAGCCAAAGTTTGACAGCTGCACTCTATAAACATGTCTAGAACGTACTACAAACAACTTACAGTGGTTTTGCGAAGTAATACAACTATAATGTAGAGCATTCACTTTGCAGAAACTACCCAAAACCAGTGGAGTTGGCACGTTGTGTAAATGGTAAATAAAGACAGAATACAATGATTTGCAAATCCTTTTCAACCAATATTCAATTGAATAAACTGCAGAGACAAGATATTTAACTTTCAAACTGAGAAACTTTGTTATTTTTTGCAAATATTAGCTCATTTGTAGTTTACTGCCTGCTACATGTTTAAAAAAGGCTGGCACAAGTGGCAAAAAAGACTGAAAAAGTTGTGGAATGCTCATCAAACACTTATTTGGAACATCCCACAGGTGAACAGGCTAATTGGGAACAGGCAGGTGGCATGATTGGGTATAAAAGCAGCTCCCCTGAAATGCTCAGTCATTCACAAGGATGGGGCAAGGGTCACCTCTTTGTGAACAAATGCCTGAGCAAATTTTCCAACACTTTTTAAGAACAATATTTCTCAAGCAGCTATTGTAAGGAATTTTGGTATTTCAGCATCTACCGTCCGTAATATCAATCATTTAATCAAGCAATGTTTATTTATATAGCCCTATATCACAAATGTCTCAAAGGACTGCACAAATCATTACGACTACGACATCCTCGGAAGAACCCACAAAAGGGCAAGGAAAACTCACACCCAGTGGGCAGGGAGAATTCACATCCAGTGGGACTCCAGTGACAATGCTGACTATGAGAAACCTTGGAGAGGACCTCAAATGTGGGCAACACCCGCGCCTTATTGTCTGGGACGAAACCTGCGTTCCCCCCTGTGCAATGTCCTGTTGTAGTTTCTTAGCTGTTACCCGGGGGTTTTTCACCACTGTATGCACACAGCATCCTCTTTCTACCACGCCCAGGTAGAGTTTCCACTGTGCCTTTAGCTTTAAACTTGTGAATTATGCTCCCAACTGTGTCTCTTGGAATGTGTAATGTCTTTGTTATTTTCTTATATCCATATCCTTTCTTATGAAGACAAATTACCTCCTCTCTTGACTTCTTTGACCACTCCCTGGACTTCACCATGTTGCAAATACACCATTGACCATCTACAAGAAGCTGAGCATCACAGTCTTTTCAATCAGTTTAATTGTTGCACGTTATGGTTTCTAATCAATCAATCAATCAATCAATGTTTATTTATATAGCCCCAAATCAAAAATGTCTCAAAGGACTGCACAAATCATTACGACTACAACATCCTCGGAAGAACCCACAAAAGGGCAAGGAAAACTCACACCCAGTGGGCAGGGGGAATTCACATCCAGTGGGACGCCAGTGACAATGCTGACTATGAGAAACCTTGGAGAGGACCTCAGATGTGGGCAACCCCCCCCCCCCCCCTCTAGGGGACCGAAAGCAATGGATGTCGAGCGGGTCTAACATGATACTGTGAAAGTTCAATCAATAGTGGCTCCGACACAGCCGCGAGAGTTCAGTTCAAAGCGGATCCAAGACAGCAGCGAGAGTCCCGTCCACAGGAAACCATACCAAGTGGAGACGGATCAGCATCGTAGAGATGTCCCCAACCGATACACAGGCGAGTGGTCCATCCTGGGTCTCGACCCTGGACAGCCAGTACTTCATCCATGGTCATCGGCCTAAATCACAAATGACTATCATCAAAAGGTTCAGAGAATCTGGAGAAATCACAGCACATAAGTGGTTAAGTCCGTGACCTACAGAGCTTAAACCATTGTTACTATAACAATCTACAAGATTAATATGTTTTTTTTTTTTTTTTTTAAATTGATCTCAACTCTGTACACTGCTGCTGGAATTTAAATTTTCCTGAAGGAACTCTCCTGAAGGAATCAATAAAGTACTATCTATCTATCTATCTATCTATCTATCTATCTATCTATCTATCTATCTATCTCCCTCTCTTCCCTTTCATCTTTCGGTATTCCTTCTTTTTTTTTTTTTCCCATTTATTTATTTATTTTTTTATTATATTTCTAGCTATCATTATGTATATGTATCGTTGCATTTGAACGACTTTATTGTTGATAATAGAGGTAAACTATAGGTTTTGCTCGTGATCAATGGCGCTTTTTCTATTGGTATTTGTATTGCTCCAGTTTTAGTGTAAAAATGCTCATTGTCATTACTATATTATTTATTTCACTAACTGCTTATTTGCTATCACTTTTACGATCATATTTGTACATATTATGTATGTGCTGGTGTTGTTCTATTGTTGTTGTTGTTATTGTTGTATTTGCTGTTGTTGTTTTTGTCTCTCTGTCTAATCCCCCTCTTATCCCCACAATTTCCCCCTCTGTCTTCCTTTTTTTCTCTTTCTATCCCCTCCTGCTCTGGCCCAGTCTGCACCAAATGATAATATAAATACATTTAATAAAGTCACATTCAAATAAGACAACAAGAGAAGTATCCTACACTTCTCTTTTGTAAAGTAAATCTGAACAGCCGATATGTGCATCTACATAAACTATATGATTTGCCTGAGAAGCTGGACAGGACAAAAAAAAAAATCCCTCAGGTGGTACTGCATCAAAAACCAACATCAGTGTGTAAAAGATATCACCACATGGGCTCAGGAACACTTCGCCGTGACGTCACCTAGGTGATAAAAAGCGATAAATAGAAAGGCGTTCAAATCGCCAAAATTCACCCATTTAGAGTTCGGAAATCGGTTAAAAAAAGTATATGGTCTTTTTTCTGCAACATCAAGGTGTTGCGATCTGCTGCTCGGATCTTCACATGTTTGTTTTGTCATTCTCAGTCCGACCCGTTTATTTCCTGTTTTTGTCCATCACTATGGTTACACATCAGTCCACCTGTTAGTCTCGCCCCGCACACCCGCTACTAATTTTCACCTTCCTATTTAAGCTCACCTTTTCTGTTTACTCATTCTCGGATCCTAACTTGCCCACGCGCAACAGTGACGACTCTCATCATTCCATGTATGTATTTTCTCGCTAGCTCTCACGCTAAGCCACTTTATTTTACGGCTTCCATGCTGAATGTTTTTGTTTACTCTTTTGTGTCCTCTTACCAAGTTTTAGTTTTCTTTGTGTTTTATCCTAGCTTTCACGCTAACGCCTTTTGTTTACCTTTTCTCTTTACAACAGTGTTTTTGTTCATAGCCTTTTATTATTAAATAAATACCCTTTAACTTACCTTGTTGTGTTCATCGCTTCGACGCGTCCCTGGATTGATTGATTGATTGATTGATTGATTGATACTTTTATTAGTAGTTTGCACAGTACAGTACATATTCCGTACAATTGACCACTAAATGGTAACACCCCAATAAGTTTTTCAACTTGTTTAAGTCGGGGTCCACGTTAATCAACTCATGGTACAAATATATACTATCAGCATAATACAGTCATCACACAAGTTAATCATCATAGTATATACATTGAATTATTTACATTATTTACAATCCGGGGGGTGGGATGAGGAGCTTTGGTTGATATCAGTACTTCAGTCATCAACAATTGCATCAACAGAGAAATGTGGACATTGAAACAGTGTAGGTCTTATTTAGTAGGATATGTACAGCCAGCAGAGAACATAGTGAGTTCACATAGCATAAGAACAAGTATATACATTAGAAGTACATTTGAGTTGTTTATAATCCGGGGAGATGGGATGTGAATGGAGGAGGGTATTAGTAAAGTGTTGAAGTTGCCTGGAGGTGTTGTTAGAGCGCTTTTGAAGGAATATAGAGATGCATTTACTTTTATACCTGTTGGGAGTGCATTCCACATTGATGTGGCATAGAAAGAGAATGAGTTAAGACCTTTGTTAGATCGAAATCTGGGTTTAACGTGGTTTGTGGAGCTCACCCTGGTGTTGTGGTTATGGCGGTCATTTACGTTAAGGAAGTAGTTTGACATGTACTTCGGTATCAGGAAGGTGTAGCGGATTTTATAGACTAGGCTCAGTGCAAGTTGTTTTACTCTGTCCTCCACCCTGAGCCAGCCCACTTTGGAGAAGTGGGTTGGATTGAGGTGTGATCTGGGGTGGAGGTCTAAAAGTAACCACACCGGCATTACCATGCCGAAGAAGAGTCTTCACACAAGGTATATATTGACGCTGGTGGTAATGTTCCCCTTTAAAATGTGTTTAATTGTGCAGCCCTGACCCCAAGAATCGAATCCAATCCAATCGTGAGGTGCCCAAATATTCACAGCCCTACTGTTTATCCTGTTCACCCATCTAAAGTTGTGCAACCCTGGATGAGGACTTGAACTTGTAAACAGCAATTTCATTCAAAAACTCCCCAAAACCTGAAAACGGCCTTGCTGTCCAGTCTCAAACAAATTGCATTTATATGGAGCTTTTCAAACCTTCTAACATTCACTCGGATGGTAGCTGAGCTGTCAAAAAGGCTGCTGCTCAGGGTTTCTGTGTCTTGTTCATGCTGTGCACTCTACTTGACACATGGACTGTACGACCATTACGATAACCCAAAAGACGATGCGGTCTACCGATTTGATCAATTCTCGCTCAGACAAATGTAAATCTGTCGGTGAGGCTGCTCCCAGTTCTACTGGGGACACTTCTTCACTCCCTACTTTACTCCCGTATTACGAACCTAGACTCTTAACGTGCTTTTGAAATATATACACATGATGAAATTACTAGGCTGTTGTTTGTGAAAAACCCTTCCTCTGACAGCTGCTCTGAAAAGAAAAACCTCAGTCATTTGAAGGTTTTACCCTTCCGTGGTAACTTGTCAGCATGCTGCAATAATTGGCAAAGGGATTTATATACTGCACTCAGGAGGCAGTCAAGCGAGGTATCTGTGAGGAAATGATGTACTACGAGACAGGCCCAAATTGCAGCACATTTGTTAGAACATATAGGTTAGCTAAAGCCATGTGGGAACACAGAATTTTGCAATAATCGTTGTGTCTAAATCAGGGGTGTCAAACTCAAATACAGAGTGGGCCAACATTTTAAACGGAACAAAGCCACGGGCCAAGGTTCAATCAATCAATCAATGTTTACTTATATAGCCCTAAATCACTAGTGTCTCAAAGGGCTGCACAAACCACTACGACATCCTCGGTAGGCCCACATAAGGGCAAGGAAAACTCACACCCAGTGGGACGTCGGTGACAATGACGACTATGAGAAACCTTGGAGAGGAGGAAAGCAATGGATGTCGAGCGGGTCTAACATGATACTGTGAGAGTTCAATCCATAATGGATCTAACGCAGTCGCGAGAGTCCAGTCCAAAGCGGATCCACCACAGCAGCGAGAGTCCCGTTCACAGCGGAGCCAGCAGGAAACCATCCCAAGCGGAGGCGGATCAGCAGCGCAGAGATGTCCCCAGCCGATACGCAGGCGAGCAGTACATGGCCACCGGATCGGACCGGACCCCCTCCACAAGGGAGAGTGGGACATAGGAGGAAAAGAAAAGAAACGGCAGATCAACTGGTCTAAAAAGGGGAGTCTATTTAAAGGCTAGAGTATACAAATTAGTTTTAAGGTGAGACTTAAATGCTTCTACTGTGGTGGCATCTCGAACTTTTACCGGGAGGGAATTCCAGAGTACTGGAGCCCGAACGGAAAACGCTCTATAGCCCGCAGACTTGTTTTGGGCTTTGGGAATCACTAATAAGCCGGAGTCCTTTGAACGCAGATTTCTTGCCGGGACATATGGTACAATACAATCGGCAAGATAGGATGGAGCTAGACCGTGTAGTATTTTATACGTAAGTAGTAGTAGGTTGAACAAATTAACCTTTTAATAGGGACCCAAACAAGTTTTGCATTAAATATTGAACAAGCAAGGTTTATATTACTTTAGTGACATGCAAAATCCAGTTTCAAATAATAATAACGATAATTACAAAAATATCAATGGCATATCAAATAACATTTAAATAAAAATGTTATGCCTATTTTTCTATTTGCAATCTTCTGAGGTAAATATCATTTTTTTTTCCACAGGCTAATAATACATTTAAAAATAAAATAATAATGAATGAACTAAACATTCAAGCCTTGAAGTAACAAGGAAAATGCATGAATAAAACGTTAATTATTGGTCAGTTTGCTGGAAGTTTCCCGGAAGAATTAGTGCTGCAAGGGGTTCTGGGAATTTGTTCTGTTGTGTTACGGTGCGGATGTTCACCCGAAATGTGTTTGTCATTCTTGTTTGGTGTGGGTTCACAGTGTGGCGCATATTTGTAACAGTGCTAAAGTTGTTCATACGGCCACCCTCAGTGTGACCTGTATGGCTGTTGACCAAGTATATCTTGCAATCACTTGTGCATGTGTGCATGTGTGTGTGTGTAAAAGCCACAAATATGTGACACTCTGTTAGTGTGGAGGCAAAGCGGACCTGACGACAGGTTGTAGAGAACGCTAAAGAGGGTGCCTTAAATCCACGCCCCCAATATAGTTGTCCAGGTGGAAATCGGTAGAAATTCGGGAGAATGGTTGATTTTCGGGAGGGGCACTGTACTTCGGGAGTCTACCGGGAAAATTAGGTGGGTTGGCAAGTATGAGTATTAGCGGTGAATGCGGTGTTATACAGCGGCACCGACGCTGTATAACACCGGCGGGCCAGCTCTAATGCTAAATTGATATTGCCTCAAGGGCCAAATTAAATTACACAGCGGGCCAGATTTGGCCCGCGGGCCAGAGTTTGACACCCATGCTCTAAATGGTGCCCATTAAACTGGTATGGCATTGTTTTCTTCACTGTGAAAAACAGCTCAGTCTTGGTATACTTGGAGAATATAATCAAGAATGTGAGGAACAACTGCTCGATCCTACTTCACGCCGTCCGTGCCGACGGACTGAGTTTCCGTCAAAAATAGACTAAGTGCATATTTGAAGTGAAGCGCAGAGTAGCCACTTATGGGACACTTGTGAAATGTGTTATACGGTGCTCGTGGCAGGAGGACAACTTTGAAAGGATCGGCTTCAATAGACTTTTTTTTTTTTTTTTTGCTACAGACAAATGGTGTACATCAGGGGTGCCCACACTTTTTCTGCAGGCGAGCTACTTTTCAATTGACCAATTCGAGGGGATCTACCTCATTTATATATATCATTTATATTTATTTATTTATGAAAGAGACATTTTTGTAAACAAGTTAAATGTGTTTAATGATAATACAAGCATGTGTAACACATATAGATGTCTTTCTTTCACAAAGACAAGAATATAAGTTGGTGTATTACCTGATTCTGATGACTTGCATTGATTGGAATCAGACAGTAATGATGATAACGCCCACATTTTCAAATGGAGGAGAAAAAAAGTTGTCCTTTCTGTACAATACCACATGAAAGTGGTTGGTTTTTGGCATCTAATTCATCCAGCTTCCATACACTTTACAAGAAAAACATTGGTGGAAAATTCCGTAGCTTGCTTGATTGACATTCACGGCACCCGAGGGTCTTGTGAGATGACGCTGGCTGCTGCCAGTTCATTATTATGAAAAAATGACAGAGAGGAAGGCGAGAAACACTTTTTATTTCAACAGACTTTCGCGCCGTCCCTTCCGTCAAAACTCTAAAGGCCGACTGCACATTTCCTATCTTCACAATAAAAGCCCTGCTTCATGCTGCCTGCGCTAACAAAATAAGAGTCTCGGAAAGCTGGCGTGCACAAGTGATGTGCACGCCAGCTTTCTGAGGGATCGCTTGTGCACGCCAGTTTTCCGAGACTCTGTATTTAGTTAGCGCAGAGTCCGCATCAATGCCAACGCCACACTAATCTGTCGCTTTCACAATCTGCTCCTCCCTCACTCGTGAGCACGACCGCAAGGTACTTAAACTCCTCCACTTGATACATGTTTTGCACCAAAACAAATACATGTGAAGTAAATTGTTTAGATTTTGTGTGCCAAGTTAACTGTTGTGTATTTTCCTGTCTTCTCCGTATTGCTTTTGTGTTATTTTCCTCCGTCCATTAGTTCCAACTAGGCACACCTGCGACTACTCACTGCTCGGCTCTATTTAAGTCCACCACAGTCAGCTGCTCCTCGCCGGTTGATGACTCCTGTGCTTTCTATGCCCGCATGTTCAACTCGCATCCAACCAACTCGGTACGTTCCTTCTCCTTTCTTATCACCATTCCTTACTGCTGGTATTTTTGTTCCCTAGTTCCCCAGTAAGCGAGAGAAGTTTTTGTCGAACCTGTTGCTGACCATCGAGAGTCCTCCTTCAGTTTAAGTCCTCTTCCATGGTGTGCGCTTTTGCCCCATCGCCTTGAGTTATCCCTTTTTGAACTTATTAAAGACAATCTTCTTTTTGTGATTCATCTCCGCCTGCCGTCTCTGCATCTTGGGATCCACTCCTTACTCAAGACATAACATTAACAAGACCATTGAAACAGAAATGTGGAAACAATGTTAACCTATTGCCGAACGGTATTTGATCCCAGTACTAGTACCTTTCAAGACAAGCACCAATGATGTGCACCCCAACAACCAGTTCAACTACAAGGGGAAATTTGTCATTATATTGTAGCTGAGATAGGCGCCAGCGCCCCCCGCGACCCCAAAAGGGAATAAGCGGTAGAAAATGGATGGATGGATGGATTTTAACTTAAATTTCCATTCTGACTTGGATTATTTCCATGGCTTCGAGACTCCCCCGAAGGACAGCGCAGCGAAGACACAACAAATTCCCTTCTTGTCTCTCATGGACACAAACCTGTTATTGACTTTGGACTGACAAGAGACTGCACAGAGACACGCGGCAGGCTTACACACATACATGCATCCACAAAAAATATATACGCTACACAAACACATACCCAATCCCCCAACCAACGCCCTCGACGCGAATCCCTTTGGGGTGACGGACAACTGGGCAGCGCCTGAAAAGCTGCAGCCTGCTACCGTAGCCCCCACTCCCTACCCTCTGTTGAAAGTCTCCAGATGTGTGTTGTAGTATGTACATTCGCTTTGCTATTGCTATTAAAGTTTTTTCTCCCACTCCAGACAAGGTCCCCTTAGGAGCCCATGGTAAATTGTATTTTTTTTTTTTACTCATCCTCCCCCAGCGTTAACCTTTTTCCTCTCTTTTCCTGTTTTGTAACCCTGTACACTGTCTAATCTTAAACGGGTTTGTGCTGAAAACAAAGTTTTGTTGTACTTGTGCAATGACAATAAAGACATACCTACCAACCTACCTAATTGTGATGGCACAGGAAGTGGCTAGCAAATGGAATATACAGTATGTGTGGTAAAATTTCATCTGAAGCGACCTTTCGTTAATTAATTGACATTTTACGCGGCACATGCCGTCATCTGCCTATAGTTAGGGGCAGCCCTTGTTATGCTTTTTCTTTCATTTTAATTATCAATGGGATGTGAGGATGACCACCAACCATGAACCTGGCAATTACAATTATTGCCTATCAGTATTTTTAAAGATATATTTCACATTTACATTTTGGGAAAATATTTTATCACAGTTGAGAATGTAAAATGTTCTTAAAACATACCGTATTTTTCGGAGTATAAGTCGCTCTGGAATATGAGTCGCACCTGCTGAAAATACATAATAAAGAAGGAAAAAAACATATATAAGTCGCACTGGAGTATAAGTCGCATTTTTTGGGAACATTTATTTGATAAAACCTAACACCAAGAACTGGCTTCCTGTGCACTTAAGATGTGACTTTAAGGTTTTACTACTTACGTATGAAATACTACACGGTCTAGCTCCATCCTATCTTGCCGATTGTATTGTACCATATGTCCCGGCAAGAAATCTGCGTTCAAAGGACTCCGGCTTATTAGTGATTCCCAAAGCCCAAAAAAAGTCTGCGGGCTATAGAGCGTTTTCATTTCGGGCTCCAGTACTCTGGAATCCCCTCCCGGTAACAGTTCGAGATGCCACCTCAGTAGAAACATTTAAGTCTCACCTTAAAACTCATTTGTATACTCTAGCCTTTAAATAGACTCCCTTTTTAGACCAGTTGATCTGCCGTTTCTTTTCTTTTTCTCCTATGTCCCACTCTCCCTTGTGGAGGGTGTCCGGTCTGATCCGGTGGCCATGTACTACTCGCCTGTGTATCGGCTGGGGACATCTCTGCGCTGCTGATCCGCCTCCGCTTGGGATGGTTTCCTGCTGGCTCCGCTGTGAACGGGACTCTCGCTGCTGTGTTGGATCCGCTTTGGACTGGACTCTCGCGACCGTTTTGGATCCATTATGGATTGGACTTTCACAGTATCATGTTAGACCCGCTCGACATCCATTGCTTTCCTCCTCTCCAAGGTTCTCATAGTCATCATTGTCACCGACGTCCCACTGGGTGTGAGTTTTCCTTGCCCTTATGTGGGCCTACCGAGGATGTCGTAGTGGTTTGTGCAGCCCTTTGAGACACTAGTGATTTAGGGCTATATAAGTAAACATTGATTGATTGATTGATATAGTTGATGTAGATGCCCATATCAGCTGTTCAGATTTACTTTACAAAAGAGAATTGTGGGATACTACTCTTGTTGCCTTATTTGAATTTGACTTTATTAAATGTATTTATATTATCATTTGGTGCAGCCGGGCCGGAGCAGGAGGGGATAGAGAGAGAAAAAAAGGAAGACAGAGGGGGAAAATTGTGGGGACAAGAGGGGGATTACACAAAAGAGACAAAAACAACAACAGCAAACACAAAAACAACAATAGAGTGTCATCAGCAAATAGGATATGTACTAATATGATGGTACAAGTGGTAGCAAAGAAACAGTTAGCAAAATAAATACTACAGAAATGACAATGAGCATTATTATTATTACACTACAAATGGAGCAATACAAATACCAATATAAATAGCACTAATGATAATGAATTATACCAAAAATTGACCTCTATTATCAACAATACAGTTGTTGAAATGCAACAATACATATACGTAATGGTAACTAAAGATACAAAAGTGCCGAAAAATGAAGGGGAAGAAAGAGAAGCAACCTCTATTAACCTTGTAGATTGTTATAGTAACAATAGTGTTTTTTTTCTTAATCATTTTGTGTAGTATCAATATTTTATTTGACCGCATTGTTAGAAAAATTGTGTAAATTGTGTGTGAATCATCAAAAAACTTTCAGCTCTCTTTGATTCCATTGAGTAGTTGAGAGCTGTCCTTCTTCGATCAAGCAAGGTCTTGGGGCATTCCGCTGTGTACGTTGGAATGCGACGAGAGGGTTTTTCTTTTGTCCTCAAAGACCTGCCGAAGCTGAAACCAGGACGAGCCCCAGCCTGAAGCATCATCTTCTTTTGTCTTCAATGTGACCAAAAACAATGACTGTTCATATACTCCCCATTCCTGTTTTGCCGAAGCTGAGACTAGGACGAGCCCGGACCCGAGGCATCGTCTTCTTTTGTCTTCAATGTGACCGAAAACAGTGACTGTGTGTATGCTCCCCATTCCTGTTTTGACATGTGTTGTTGCGTAAACATTGAATACCTAAATAAAAGAGGAGACGAAAACCTTTTCATCAGAGCTTGGTGCAGGAACTGTGAAAGGTGTACAGTGGCCATGTCTCTCCTCAGATCTGAGTCCAAATTTAAGACTGTCTCTGTTTGATTCCTCGCCTTTTTTTGTTGTTTAATAGATGTCAACAGTGTTTGAACCTGACACACATTGTTAACCAAAATATGTGGTAACACTGTTAGGGCTTAACCAGGACCACCCCTACTGAGTCCTGGGCCTCTCCTTGTTCATCGATGTCTTTTTTGACCTCTTACAGAGTCCAGGGTTAATGTTCCCCACAACCCACCTTTTTATCGGGCATCCTTCTTTTTTAGATGTGACCTGATGCAAATTGCGGTCCAGGTGCCTCCCCAAAGCATTGGTAACCTGACGGAAAGGTTCAGAGGCCTGGCGGTTGCTGGAGGTGGATGCATGTGCAAAAGCAGAATGGGGGAAATTAAAATGCAACGCATGCTGTGGCCACTGCCGCAGGGATGTGGGTTGATGTATTCCCGGCTGCTCCGCTCTCTGTGAGAGGAGGAAGAATCTGTCAGACTGGGTGGACAATCCTCGAAGAGGGTTGCTACAAAGATGCCATTTTCCCTGTCTCACTTGGCTTGTTATGACAGGCAGCCATTATTTCAAAGCAGTTCATAGCACAGCATAACAAGGCAGGATTCAGCTGGGTTACTGCCAAATATAAAACAACATTTTCACGTAAAACAAGTAGTTTCTCTCTGCTTATGGTCTATAATGCGACTGCACCCGCTCTCATTACAATTCAAGCAAAAGTTTGGAGTGAAAAACTAAAGCGACCTAATTAGTAGGAAAACCGACATTTTTGGCGCGTCACTTGTACAGTAAAAGTGAAATCATTGGATAAATAGTATGAAAAAAATATGGCCCAATGTTATCAAACGCTGAATAGATGGGAGAGATCAAAATAGGAATCATTACTAGACTATTAGAGGAAGTAAAATACTTGTACCGTATTTTCTGGACCATAAGGCGCACCGGATTATAAGGCGCACTGCTGATGAATGGTCTGTTTTCAATCCTTTTTCATATAAAAGGCACACCGGTATATAGGGCGCAATAAAGGAGTCATCTTATTATTGAAAACACTTCCTTGTGGTCTACATAAGATGTAATGCTGGTTCTTTGGTGAAAATGTTGCATAAATTATATTTCATAGACCATCTTCAAGCTGCTTTCTGCTTTCATATTTACGTAGCTCACCTTTGACAGCGTCTTCTCACCGTCATCTTTGTTGGAGCGGTGTAGCGTGCAAGGACGGTAGTGGAAGAAGTGTCAAAAGATGGAGCTGAATGTTTTACTGGCATTGAGACTTTACTTAAATCAATAACAGAGCGGCATCTCCTCACACCGAAAATGTGTCCCGTGAAAAAAAAATGTCTGACCCGAACTCTAATAACTAAAGTTCCTTGGGTAAATAATGTATACTCACTAAACCGGTATGTTTCAGCACTTGAATGGCAAGTTTACTGGCAGATATAAGTAAGAACTTTACACTACTTTATATTAGAAATGGCAACAGCGGAGGATGAATGTCCCATAACAAGAAGATAGCGAAAAAGAAGATGCCTATTGACTACATCGTCGGTACGGACTACAAAGGCAATTTTTCAAGATTTATGCAGATCCCAAATATAGATCAGCAGACACCAGAAGGTAACAAAACTGTTATGATCCGCTGCCCGGATCATAGTCTATTTACGTTTTCGGTTCACTTGTGTTCTCAGCACCTTTTGAGTTTGTGTGTCTCAGTTGCCATGACGGCAGATTACATTCACCTGCCTCTGGTTAATGTTCGGGACGCGCACCTGTTACCCGGGCACTAATCAGAGGGCTATTTAGTCCACTCGGTCTGGCTTCCTAAGTTGCTTTTGCTACAGATGACGACTTTTGTTTCATGCTCTGAACCTGCTAGCTTCCACGCTAGGCTCTTTATTTACTAGCTCCCACGCTAGTCCCTTTAGTTTTCAATCAATCAATCAATCAATGTTTATTTATATAGCCCCAAATCACAAATGTCTCAAAGGACTGCACAAATCATTACGACTACAACATCCTCGGAAGAACCCACAAAAGGGAAAGGAAAACTCACACCCAGTGGGCAAGGAGAATTCACATTCAGTGGGACGCCAGTGACAATGCTGACTATGAGAAACCTTGGAGAGGACCTCAGATGTGGGCAACCCCCCCCCCCCTCTAGGGGACCGAAAGCAATGGATGTCGAGCGGGTCTAACATGATACTGTGAAAGTTCAATCCATAGTGGCTCCAACACAGCCGCGAGAGTTCAGTTCAAGCGGATCCAAGACAGCAGCGAGAGTCCCGTCCACAGGAAACCATCTCAAGCGGAGGCGGATCAGCAGCGTAGAGATGTCCCCAACCGATACAGGCGAGCGGTCCATCCTGGGTCCCGACGAGTGGTCCATCCTGGGTCTCGACTCTGGACAGCCAGTACTTCATCCATGGTCATCGGACCGGACCCCCTCCACAAGGGAGGGGGGGACATAGGAGAAAGAAAAGAAGCGGCAGATCAACTGGTCTAAAAAGGAGGTCTATTTAAAGGCTAGAGTATACAGATGAGTTTTAAGGTGAGATTTAAATGCTTCTACTGAGGTAGCATCTCGAACTGTTACCGGGAGGGCATTCCAGAGTATTGGAGCCCGAACGGAAAACGCTCTATAGCCCGCAGACTTTTTTTGGGCTCTAGGAATCACTAATAAGCCGGAGTCTTTTGAACGCAGATTTCTTGCCGGGACATACGGCACAATACAATCGGCAAGATAGGCTGGAGCTAGACCGTGTAGTATTTTATACGTAAGTAGTAAAACCTTAAAGTCACATCTTAAGTGCACAGGAAGCCAGTGCAGGTGAGCCAGTACAAGCGTAATGTGATCAAACTTTCTTGTTCTTGTCAAAAGTCTAGCAGCCGCATTTTCTACCAACTGTAATCTTTTAATGCTAGACATGGGGAGACCCAAAAATAATACGTTACAGTAATCGAGACGAGACGTAACAAACGCATGGATAATGATCTCGGCGTCTTTAGTGGACAAAATGGAGCGAATTTTAGCAATATTGCGGAGATGAAAGAAGGCCGTTTTAGTAACGCTTTTAATGTGTGACTCAAAGGAGAGAGTTGGGTCGAAGATAATACCCAGATTTTTTAGCCTTCCGTGCTATGAGCACGTTTTTGTTTGTTCCCGTATAATTCATTTCTCAAATAAATCAGTTCCTACCTGCACGCTGTGTCGGAAGCCCGATCTGCAATCCTGGGAGAACAAACCCCGCATAACAATGCGACTCGGTCGTCACAAAAAGTTGCTTTTGCATAATATTGCGAAACAAAATGCCAGATAGTATGCCTTACCTTACACACCATAATAATACTCGTATGTTTAATGCGCCGACAATCCACCAAGCGGTGCGGCTTCATAGCTTAACAAAGTCGTACTAAAACATTTTGATAGATTTCTGAGCGCTGTGTGTAACGTTCTATATTCTCATATAGAATGTTGGTGTTGTGATATTGCCATCATACCTCTTACCACATATCTCTTATGTTTGACTGCCATCTACTGGTCACACTTATCATTACTTCATGTACCCAATAGAATCGCTTCGAGGTCGGTGAGCAAAATCAGAAATATTCCGTATTTTAGGCACACCGGGTAATTAGGCTGTCGAGTTTTGAGGGGAAAAAAGGATTTGAAGTGCGCCTTATAGTCCGGAAAATATGGTAACAATGTTTCTATATGTAAACAAGCGGCTGGATCGGACTGTTCCAAGCTACACCTTCAGGCCCAAGCTGTGGATGTCCCAGGTGCACTGTCTGACCGCGCAGTCCCTTTGGGTGACAACACATCCCGACAAGCCCCGTTTCTCCCATCTCAGAAAATCCTGCGGGCCTTAAGTACTCAACTTGCCTTCCACCCACGAAGGAGGGTTAAATATAGTATCTGCCAATTCCGCTGCGAGACTTTTCCAAACTCAATAACACATAGTTAGTCCGGCACGGTCGCTGGTACCCCACTCAATTAGTTATTCTAGTGTTTTGATCAAACACACACTCACACACAAATGCACACACACACACAAACCATGGATAAAATATGGATTAAATTAGTGTTTTAGATTAGTACCAGAAATATAATTGAAATGCATACAAGTGTAATCAAAGATTTAAATCTGAGCTTTCACTACAGACTTTCTATGGAATGTTATCCATCCAGGAATACATAAATTGACAATTTTTTAGACCGAAAGGTTTTAGGCTGAAGTTGAGCACTTATTTCGCCTAATCCTATGAACAATCTCAAATACAAGATAAAGTAAAACCAGAAGACATCAGGCTCTGATCTTGAACTTTATAGAAATGTGAAATGTCCTTTGAACAACATATGATCAATAGAACTTTAACGCAACATAAACACAGTAAAGACATAGACAAACAGTTGTGAAATATCCCTGTACACGTGTTGGTTAAACATTTGTACCAATAATATACTATATACAAACACCTATACTTCCATTTTTATTTGTAACCCACATTTAGTTTTGTATAATGAAAACAACATCCACATCAAATATTGCACACATTGTATGAGACTCATCACAATTAAACCTAATGTGTGGTGTTACTGCACTATACTGGTCAAATTTAGCGCTGCATATATTAAAGCTTAGATCGCTAGAGTTACTTAGACAAATAACACGACCACGAATACAAAAGACATAACAAAGTCAGCAATTTCAATACAAAACAAATTACATATCTTTAAGCATGATATCTACTGTGCTTACAAAGGTCTGACTAAGTTTCGTGATGTTTAATACTACAGAAATCCACTTACAATGCCTGGCAGGAAACAATAACTCAAGTACTTGCTCGGCGCAGAACGTACTTTGTTGTTTGGTCCTTGTTAAAAGTCAGATTTTTGCAATATATTTAGATATTTTCAGGCCAGAATGAGTTGTCTTCTTCTGCTCACCCCACTGTTGCTTCGTTGTGACACATATGGCTCGCTGTTTCCCCCTGTGGGGTGGCAGGATCACTGCATACATGAGCAACCCTAGTTTTAATGGTTTCATCAAGCCTATTGGGTGATGTTTGGTGATGCCAAATGAAAAACTTTAAGCGGGCCGGATGTGGCCCGTGGGCTGCCCGTTATCCTCATGAATATGTAGAACATATGCAAATTATTGGCCTGTCCATAATAGTAGGAGGAGGTGCAAATATAATCATTTAGCACTCACAATGTGATTTATTTAGCCTTGGAACAATTTTTTGGCAGCCATTTTGGGTCTATATCTAGCACGTTTGAAATGTACATACAAACTGGCAGTTGCATATTAATGACTGCACCGTGGTCAGAAGGAGGCAATAAGTGCAATGACAGACAATGGAAAGCAGGACAATCTTTCCCTTCCTTGTCGACAATTCACATATTTCTGTCAGAAATATACATATTGAACATATCTTCTGTCTAACGATTTCATCTTTGAGCTATACACTAACTCAATGGCTGATTTGGAGGCAGCAGCAGACAATAAAACAAATCAATAAATCTTATATATCATGGTGTGGAGGGGGGCGTGGTCTGCGGGCCGGCCGCGGAACGGGGTGTGCCAGGATCAGCTTCGAAGACAGCGACAGATGAGTTGATGGCCCAGGTGGGCATTGTTATCTAATCACCTATCGCCTTTTTAGCAGCAGCCGGATTGAGACGGGTAGTTGGAGTTTGAGGTGCTGATGAGTGGACGAAAGAGGAAAACACATTGTGATGGAAAGCAGAAGCCTATTGGTCTTTATGAAATAAAACTGTTATACCCTGAATTTCGGGCTCTCCAGGCAGTGTGTGGTGGTCACACTTGCCAACCCTCCTGGATTTTCCGGGAGACTCCCGGAATTCAGCGCCTCTCCCGAAGGCCTCCCGGAAGAAATTTTCTCCCGAAAATCTCCCCCGAAATTCAGACGGAGCTGTAGGCCACGCCCCGTCCAGCTCCATGCAGACATGAGTGGGGACGGCCTGTTTTCACGCCTGCTTTCCTGTTATATAAACAGCTTGCCTGCCCAATCACGTTACAACATTTACGGATTCTAATAAAAAACTGCACACACAAGGAGACGAAGCAGAAGAACGAGGACGTTACAGCCATGGCGACGCTGTTTGTAATAGAGTGATTCTATGTTGTCTGTTGCCATCTCCTGGTGAATGTTGGCTATAGCGTTATGGGGTTGCTTTTTGATTGGCCAACGATTTACGTGATGTTGTGCACCTGACGGCAAGTGACTCTCGCCAGTATGCAAATGGCTGAACAAAGGTTACTCAAATAGTGAAAGGTAAGTGTTGTTGTTTTTTTTGTTTTTTTTTAGTAAACAGCAAGCATAGTACAGTGAGTAGAACTGTGTTTTTATTACTATGTATTTGATAGGTGCCGTCTGAAATTCAACTATTTATTTTATTTATATATATAACAAAATAAATATGTATAGCTAGAATTCACTGAAAGTCAAGTATTTCATATATATATATATATATATATATATATATATATATATATATATATATATATATATATATATATATATATGTATATATATATATATATATATGAAATACTCTAGTTGGTGAATTATACTCCTCCCCTCTTAACCACGCCCCCCCACCCAAACCACACCCCCGACCACGTCTCTGCCACCCCACCCCCACGCCCCGACCACGCACAACCCCCTCATTGTGAGAAAGGTCAATGCGCTTTCCCAGACTTATCCGAAATAATCGTTGAAAAATGTGCAGCTGCAATCACCGTCTACAACGGTCTGGATGCCTTTTTATACTTTAATATTGTGGTGTTATATTTTATATTGCCCTTTCTAGGTCTACGGCCTGGAAATGGCAGTCATATGGTCCGGATGCAGACCCAGGTCTGCTATTTTGGTATTGGCTGTCCTATATTTCGTGGCGGTAAATACACTGAACAAAAATATAAACGCAGCACTTTTGTTTTTGCTCCCATTTGTCATGAGTTGAACTCAAAAGGTCTAAAACTTTAACTATATACACAAAATACCAATTCCTCTAAAATATTGTTCACAAACCTTCTAAATCAGTGTTACGAAGCATTTCTTCTTTGCAATGTTAATCCATCCCGCCTCAAAGATGTGGCATATCAATATTCTGATTAAACAGCATGAATATTGAACAAGTGTTTTAGGCTACAATAAAGGCCACACCGAAATATGAAGTTTTATCACACAGCACAATGCCACAGATGTTGCAAGTTTTGAGGGCGCGTGCAGTTGGCACGCTGACTGTAGTAATGCCCACCAGAGCTGTTGCCTTTGAAGTGAATGTTCATTTCTCTACCATAATCCGTCTCGAAAGGCATTTCGGAGAATTTGGCAGTACATCCAACCGGGTTCACAACTGCAGACCACATGTAACCAGATCGACCCAGGACCTCCACATCCAGCAGGTGCACCTCCATCTGCATTCTCGTCGTCCTCATCGGCGTCTTGACATGACTGCGGTTCGTCGTCGTAACCGACTTGACTCGGCAAATACGCACATTCAATGATGTCTGGCACTTTGGAGAGTTGCCAGTTGTTCAGGGCAGATGGCAGACAGTGTGTGTGAGGCGTCGTGTGGCAGAGCGATTTGCTGATGTCAATGTTGTGAATCGAGTGGCTCATGGTGGGGTTCAGGTTATGGTATGGGCAGGCACATGTTCTAGACGACCAACACAAGTGCATTTTATTGATGGCATTTTCAATGTACAGAAATTTTGTTACGACATCCTTAGACCCATTGAAGTGCCATTCACCCGAGACCATCACCTCATGTTGCAGCATGACAATGCACGGCCCAAAGTTGCAAGGATCTGTACACAAATGAGACACCATTGAGCATGGTTTGGATGTTGTGGATTGGCGTATACAACAGCATGTTCCTGTTCCTGTTCCTGCCAATATCCAGCAACTTTGCACAGCTATTGAAGAGGAGTGGTCCAAAATTCCACAGACCACAATCAACAACATGATCAACTCCATCCAAAGGAAATGTGACATTTTTTTTGTGGACTTTTTGGATCTGCCTTTTGGCCATGGAGACCAGCTGCTGGGTCTCTGCCACACCGGAGTCTGTTTAGAGGGACTGGAGGAGATGCGGATGAGGGGACAGGGCTGCGGAGTTAGCACTGAGCGCTGGGACGGAGAGGCTTCGCGGTGTCTCGGCTGGGTGAGCAGGTGTCGGACATCTCAGTCACCTTGGACGTATCCTCGCTCATCCATGCGGACTGGACATTGGCCGAGAGTGGAATCGGCTGTCTTGGTTGCTTTGTTGGGTCTGCTCCTGTCTCTGGCCATGCTCCCTCTTCCCCAGCGGACAATGGCGTGCAACACCGCAGACGCCACCACAGTGGATATGTTTATTTTACTTTTTATTCATAGCTGTATGTAGAAGTGTCTGGTTGTATCTGCTGCTTTAATGTCTTTAATGTCCTCTGTGTTCTTTGATGTTTGATGTTTCACTCTTACACACATGGAAGAGGGATGTGTACTATGGCTATGAGTTGTTGTTTTTTTTCCCTTGGTCTCAGTCTGCGCCCCCACTCCAGGGCCCAGGCTAAGACCGATTTGTTTTTATTTTATTTTAATCTTCTATTCTTTTCTCCCATCCCCCCCCCCTGTTTACCTGTATGTCATCTTTTTTGTAAGGGGCGCTGGAAGCCGGCAGACCCGTCAGCGATCCTGTTCTGTCTCTCTGTAATGTTTGTCTGATCTTGATGGGATTGTGCTGAAAATTGTAATTTTCCTGACAGAATAAATAAAGTACTATCTAATCTAATCTAATGTGTTGCACCGTTTGAGGCAAATGGTGGTCACACCAGTTACTGACTGCTTTTCTGCCCCACCCCTAACCCCCAATAAATAAGAACTGCACACTTCAGAGTGGCCTTTTATAGTGGGCAGACTAAGGCACACCTGTGCAAAAATCATGCTGTTTAATCAGCATCTTGATATGCCATACCTGCGAGGTAGGATGGATTATCTTGGCAAAGAAGAAATGCTCACTAACACAGATTTTGACAGATGTGTGAACAATATTCGAGAGGACTAGGTCTTTTGTGTATGTCGTAAAAGTTTTAGTTCTTTGAGTTCAAATCATGAAAAATGATTTATATTATCGTTCAGTATAAGTGTATCTTCGTCGGGATAGGCGGTAGTAGCATTTAAAGGGGAACATTATCACCAGACCTATGTAAGCGTCAATATATACCTTGATGTTGCAGAAAAAAGACCATATGTTTTTTTAACCGATTTCCGAACTCTAAAAGGGTGAATTTGGCGATTTAAACGCCTTTCATTTGAGGCGGTATAGCTCGGTTGGTAGAGTGGCCGTGTCAGCAACTTGAGGGTTGCAGGTTCGATTCCCGCTTCCGCCATCCTAGTCACTGCCGTTGTGTCCTTGAGCAAGACACTTTACCCACCTGCTCCCAGTGCCACCCACACTGGTTTAAATGTAACATAGATATTGGGTTTCACTATGTAAAGCACTTTGAGTCACTAGAGAAAAGCGCTATATAAATATAATTCACTTCACTTTCATTTTGATAGCCTGTCGGAGCGATGACCTTTCACCCGTGACGTCACAACATGAAGCGATCCGCCATTTTCTCAATCTTATTACACGCACCAAGTCAAATCAGCTCTGTTAATTTCCGTTTTTTCGACTGTTTTCCCGTACCTCGGAGACATCATGCCTCGTCCGTGTGTTGTCGGAGGGTGTAACAACACGAACAGATTCAAGTTGCACCATTGGCCAAAAGATGCGAAAGTCCCTCGTTTATTCTGCAGACTTTACCGACAACAGCTATGCTACGACAGAGATGGCAAGAATGTGTGGATATCCTGCGACACTCAAAGCAGATGTATTTCCAACGATAAAGTCAACGAAATCTGCAATATAGGAAAATAGAACACCACTGAATCTGCCGGAGTGCGAGCTATTCAGGGATGACGGCAGTCTCTTCCCGCAGAGGACCGAGGTAAACCCCCTGGAGATTTTGGCTAAGACGTGATTTATGCCACTTCTTTTTCTGTCTCATTTTATCCACCAAACTTATAAAGTTGTGCATGAATGCAAAAAGGTGAGTTGTGTTGATGTCATTGACTTATGTGGAGTGTGCTAATCAAACATATTTGGTCACGGCATGACTGCAAGCTAATCGATGCTAACATGCTATTTCGGCTAGCTGTATGTACATATCGCCTCATTATGCCTCATTTGTAGCTTTTCCCTCCACCCACATTTAATGCCAAACAAACATATACCAATCGTTTTGGTTAGAAGGCGATCACCAAATTCGTCCTCGCTTCCTCCCGTGCCGCTGTCTGTCGTGATATGGCTCAATAGCTTCAGTTTCTTCTTCAATTTTTGTTTACGCTACCTGCCTCCACACTCCAACCATCCGTTTCAATACACGCGTAATTTGTTGAATCGCTCACGGCGCTGAAATCCGAGTCTGAATCCGAGCTACTATCGCTATACCTTTCTGTGCTATCCGCCATGTTTGTTTCTGTGTGGTCACGCTGTGACGTCACAGGATAATGAACGGGTGGCTATAACGACGGTTAAAATCAGGCACTTTGAAGCCGTTTTTCGGAATATTGCGTGATGGGTAAAATTTTGAGAAAAACTTCGAAAAATAAAATAAGCCAGTGGGAACTGATTTTTTTGTGGTTTTAACCGTTCATAAATTGTGATGATGTTTCCCTTTAAATAGGGCGGTCTGCACCTATTTGACATTTTTGATCAGTACGCAGTCTTAGTAGACTACCCGCAACCTGCCTACTAAAAAGTATGCAAATTGTTTTAATTTGCACACACTATTTACCACTTGTTTTATTGAGATCCCAGACCAGGCCCTAATTAAAATACACTCAAATATTCCAAGGTCAATGTATACTAAATGGAGAGAAAGCTGACGAAGCAAAAGTAATGACCATAGCTATTTCACGCGTTCAGACCACACTACAAAGTTAAGGGGACCAGGTTTTATGGCAACCCCAATGTGATGGAGTGCAACTCAACAGAGATCTAGTGCTTCTGTGAATACTACTGCCGTAATGATCTCTGGAGGCCTGAGAGGATGAACACGTGTTAGCCATGAAAGCTCCATCGCACATCCAGACTTCACAGGCGCACTTCAGCCGGCTGATCTCCTCCTCTAGCTGCGATAATTGCTTCATCAACCCAGCGCTATCCTGACCCTGCCGCAGTCCCTTTGAACAAACTCTGCATTTGATTAAGTTCACCGAGTTACTTTTTTTTTGCTCACCGTGTCTTCTTGGAGAGCTCATGCTTCTGGAATCTTTGGAAAAGTTTGTGCACTGGATAGTCTAAGAAACGGTTACTATTACTCTTACCAGTAGTGGTATGAGTGCTACTAGCTATGACAGGTCTGGTTTTATGAACTATGTTCCAGTATTTTGTGTTTAGTTAGTGTCAGTGCTCATTCATTCTTGTTTTTTCACATCCAATGTGGAGGTCTGGTTGATACATCTGCATTTGTTTGGTTATTAGGACCTACACCTATTGACTACCACTATTTCAGTGCTTTACATGCCAGAGTCACATCATAAACTCTTAGTGGTTTTGTTATTGTTGTTTACTTATATAGCCCTAAATCACTAGTGTCTAAAAGGGCTGCAAAACCACAACACAAACCACTACCACATCCTCGGTAGTCCCACATAAGGGCAAGGAAAATTCACACCCAGTGGGACGTCGGTGACAATGATGACTATGAGAACCTTGGAGAGGAGGAAAGCAATGGATGTCGAGCGGGTCTAACATGATACTGTGAAAGTTCAATCCATAATGGATCCAACACAGTCGCGAGAGTCCATTCCAAAGCGGATCCAACACAGCAGCGAGAGTCCCGCTCACAGCGGAGCCAGCAAGAAACCATCCCAAGCGGAGGCGGATGAGCAGCGCAGAGTTGTCCCCAGCCGATACACAGGCAAGCAGTACATGGCCACCGGATTGGACCGGACCCCCTCCACAAGGGAGAGTGGGACATAGGAGAAAAAGAAAAGAAACGGCAGATCAACTGGTCTAAAAAGGGCGTCTATTTAAAGGCTAGAGTATACAAATGAGTTTTAAGGTGAGACTTAAATGCTTCTACTGAGGTAGCATCTCAAACTGTTACCGGGAGGGCATTCCAGGGAACTGGAGCCCGAAATGAAAACGCTCTATAGCCCACAGACTTTTTTTGGGCTTTGGGAATCACTAATAAGCCGGAGTCCTTTGAACACAGATTTCTTGCCGGGACATATGGTACAATACAATCGGCAAGATAGGATGGAGCTAGACGGTGTAGTATTTTATACGTAAGTAGTAAAACCTTAAAGTGCAGGTGAGCCAGTATAGGCGTAATATGATCAAACTTTTTTGTTCTTGTCAAAAGTCTAGCAGCTACATTTTGTACCAACTGTAATCTTTTAATGCCAGACATGGGGAGACCCGAAAATAATACGTTACAGTAGTCGAGGCGAGCCTCAACAAACGCATGGATAATGATCTCAGCGTCTTTAGTGGACTGAATGGAGCGAATTTTAGCGATATTACGAAGATGAAAGAAGGCCGTTTTAGTAACGCTTTTAATATGTGACTCAAAGGAGAGAGTTGGGTCGAAGATAATACCCAGATTCTTTACCGAGTCGCCTTGTTTAATAGTTTGGTTGTCAAATGTTAGAGTTGTATTATTAAATAGAGGTCGGTGTCTAGCAGGACCGATAATCAGCATTTCCGTTTTTTTGGCGTTGATAATTAAATTAACATTTTTTACCTGCACTTCATGTCCTGTTGAAATTCCAAGACAATGCGAGCAATATCAAAGTTCATACAACATAAAAATAGAACAAATTATGTTAGAAATGTGTTTTTGGTAGAATAAGCCGGAAACAATATCGTGGTTACCAAACACCTGCTCAAGACGGGAGACTCTTGTGGTTCTGGATGATTTTTCCACACAGTCCACATTGCAAAACTTACTCCCGAGTCCCTTACCCAAAGTGCAGGAATAGGCTCCCACAACCCTGAAGAGGGTAAGTCGTAAAAAAAGTGTTATTCATGTTGCTCCAAATAACTCTTGAATTTAATCTTCATGTCACCAAAAGGCACTTTTCAGTGTCATTTTCTATTCAGACTACATGCCTTGGGGAACAGCCCACTTACTGTAAATCTACACCCGTAACAACCAAACAGATTGATAAGAGACAGAAAGTCATTGAGTTTATGGACTTCAGGGGGGAACTGACAAGGGAGTCTTGATTTAAGTAGAAATAATGGAACATACGCTGAAGAAAGATTGAACAGAAGGGAGCTTATGCCGTTGTGAATTTAGGCTTATATTAACAGTTAGTTCCACAGTATATTGGCCTTTTTGTGCGTTGAAACGTGGTGGGCTTCATAATCATAAAATTGCTTTGTATTAAAACAGAAAATATCTACTAAATGTATCATTTTTTTGCGTATGCATGAATGCACTCCTAGTTCTTAAACAGGTTTTACAGTTGGGGTCCAGAATATTCTTTAGACACGTATGACCTATTTTTCTTCCACAAACCCCAATACCAGTGAAGTTGGCACGTTGTGTAAATCGTAAATAAAAACAGAATACAATGATTTTCAAATCCTTTTCAACCTCTTTCAATTGAATAGACTGCCAAGACAACATACTTAGCGTTCGAACTGAGAAACTGTTATTTTTTGCAATTAGCTCATTTGGAATTTGAGGCCTGCAACATGTTTTAAGAAAGCAAAAAAGACTGAGAAAATTGAGAAATGCTCATCAAACAACTATTTGCAACATCCCACAGGTGAACAGGCTAATTGGGAACAGGTGGTAGCCATGATTGGGTATAAAAGAAGCTTCTATGAAATGCTCAGTCATTCACAAACAAGGACGGGGCAACCGTTTAAGAACAACCTTTCTCAACCAGCTATTGCAAGGAATTTAGGGATTCCACCATCTACGGTCCGTAATATCATCAAAAAGTTCAGAGAACCCGGAGAAAGCACTGCTCATGACCTCTGATCTCTCAGGCGGTAATGCATCAGAAACAAACATCAGTGTGTAAAGGGTTTTCACCACATGGGTTCAGGTATACTTCAGAAAACCACTGTCAGTAACTACAGTTTGTCGCTACATCTATAAGTGCAAGGTAAAACTCTACTATGCAAAGCGAAAGCCATTTATCAACAACACCCAGAAAAACGCTCCCGGCTTGTTCGGCCCAAGCTCATCTAAGATGGACTGAAGCGACGTGGAAAAGTGTTCTGTGGTCTGACTAGTCCACATTTCAAATTGTTTTTGGAAACTGTGGACCTCGGACCAAAGAGGAAAACGACCATCTGGACTGCCATAGGCACAAAGTTCAAAAGCCAGCATCTGGGACGGTATGAGGGTGTATTAGTGCCCGAGGCATGGGTGACTTTTTTTTTAAATGTGTTGCTGCCATTAGGTTGTAAGTTAATGATAATTTGTAAAAAACAAACAAACATGTCTCTCAGTTCGAACATGAAATATCTTGTCTTTGCAGTCTATTCAGTTAAAAATCATTGTATTCTGTTTTTATTTACCATTTACACAACGTGCCAACTTCACTGGTTTTGGGTTTTGTAGATCATTATAGAGCGCCAATGAAATAAAAACTAATGAAACTTGCAATATATATTACATATTATATATTGTAATTGATCGAAAATCTAGACGCCATAGTGTTAGCACCATAGTGTTGTAGTATCTTCCTTTGGTGAGGGCATAAAGACATCTACCGGGTTAACATTTTATAGCGAGGAACAGTATTTGATAACTTGACTGCGTTTGTTCAGGACATATTTTATGTTACCCGTCTACTTCACAAGTGTCAAACTCAAGGCCCGATCATTTTATATGGCCAGCCAAAGCCTGGAAATAATGCATCAATAAAACACCATCTTTCTTACAAAATGTAGTTGTTCTTTTTATTTTGACAGAACGATTACATGTATTTTAAACGTTTTTATCGGATCATGCATAAAACATATTTGTTTTGTTAACGTAAAAATACTTAAATATTTGCTTGTCACCCTGACTTACAGTTGTGGTCAAAGGTTTACATACACTTGTAAAGAACATAATGTCATGGCTGTTTTGAGTTTCCAATCATTTTTACAACTCTTACAATTTTTACAATACCCATTTTTTTAATATATAAATATATTTACTTCCATCCATCCATCATCCATCATCTTCCGCTTATCCGAGGTCAGGTTGCGGGGGCAACAGCCTAAGCAGGGAAACCCAGACTTCCCTCTCCCCAGCCACTTCGTCTAGCTCTTCCCGGGGGATCCCGAGGCGTTCCCAGGCCAGCCGGGAGACATAGTCTTCCCAACGTGTCCTGGGTCTTCCCCGTGGCCTCCTACCGGTTGGACGTGCCCTAAACACCTCCCTAGGGAGGCGTTCGGGTGGCATCCTGACCAGATGCCCGAACCACCTCATCTGGCTCCTCTCGATGTGAAGGAGCAGCGACTTTACGTTGAGCTCCTCCCGGATGGCAGAGCTTCTCACCCTATCTCTAAGGGAGAGCCCCGCCACACGGCGGAGGAAACTCATTTTGGCCGCTTGTACCCGTGATCTTATCCTTTCGGTCATGACCCAAAGCTCATGACCATAGGTGAGGATGGGAACGTAGATCGACTGGTAAATTGAGAGCTTTGCCTTCCGGCTCAGCTCCTTCTTCTCCACAACGGCCCGCTACAACATCCGCATTACTGAAGACGCCGCACCGATCCGCCTGTCGATCTCAAGATCCACTCTTCCCTCACTTGTGAACAAGACTCCTAGGTACTTGAACTCCTCCACTTGTGGCAGGGTCTCCTCCCCAACCCGGAGATGGCATTCCACCCTTTTCCGGGCGAGAACCATGGACTCGGACTTGGAGGTGCTGATTCTCATTCCGGTCGCTTCACACTCGGCTGCAAACCGATCCAGTGAGAGCTGAAGATCCCGGCCAAATGAAGCCATCAGGACCACATCATCTGCAAAGAGCAGAGACCTAATCCCGAGGCCACCAAACCGGAATCCCTCAATGCCTTGGCTGCGCCTAGAAATTCTGTCCATAAAAGTTATGAACAGAATCGGTGACAAAAGACAGCCTTGGCGGAGTCCAACCCTCACTGGAAATGTGTTCGACTTACTGCCGGCAATGCGGACCAAGCTGTGCCACTGATCGTACAGGGAACGGACCGCCACAATAAGACAGTCCGATACCCCATACTCTCTGAGCACTCCCCACAGGACTTCCCGAGGGACACGGTCGAATGCCTTCTCCAAGTCCACAAAGCACATGTAGACTGGTTGGGCAAACTCCCATGCACCCTCAAGAACCCTGCCGAGAGTATAGAGCTGGTCCACAGTTCCACGACCAGGGCGAAAACCACACTGTTCCTCCTGAATCCAAGGTTCGACTATCTGGCGTAGCCTCCTCTCCAGTACACCTGAATAAACCTTACCGGGAAGGCTGTGGAGTGTGATCCCACGATAGTTGGAACACACCCTCCGGTCCCCCTTCTTAAAGAGAGGAACCACCACCCCGGTCTGCCAATCCAGAGGTACCGCCCCCGATGTCCACGCGATGCTGCAGAGTCTTGTCAACCAAGACAGCCCCACAGCATCCAGAGCCTTAAGGAACTCCGGGCGGGTCTCGTCCACCCCTGGGGCCTTGCCACCGAGGAGCTTTTTAACTACCTCAGCGACCTCAGCCCCAGAAATAGGAGAGTCCGCCACAGATTCCCCAGGCACTGCTTCCTCATAGGAAGACGTGTTGGTGGGATTGAGGAGGTCTTCGAAGTATTCCTTCCACCTATCCACAACATCCGCAGTTGAGGTCAGCAGAACACCATCCGCACCATAATTATTAAAGGTAAATCGAGCAAATTCGCTATTTCTGGCAATTTATTTAAGTGTGTGTCAAACTGGTGGCTCTTCGTATTTATCAGTACCCAAGAAATAGCTCTTGGTTTCAAAAAGCTTGGTGACCCCTGATCTAAAGGATGCATAACGTAACCTCAGCCTCTACTGTAGAGTCAATTCTATACGCCTTACAATGCCGTGCGCCTTATATATGAACAAAGTTTTAAAATAGGCCATTCATTGAAGGTGCGCCTTATCAATCAATCAATCAATGTTTACTTATTTAGCCCTAAATCACTAGTGTCTCAAAGGGCTGCACAAACCACTACGACATCCTCGGTAGGCCCACATAAGGGCAAGGAAAACTCACACCCAGTTGGACGTCGGTGACAATGATGACTATGAGAACCTTGGAGAGGAGGAAAGCAATGGATGTCGAGCGGGTCTAACATGATACTGTGAAAGTTCAATCCATAATGGATCCAACACAGTCGCGAGAGTCCAGTCCAAAGCGGATCCAACACAGCAGCGAGATTCCCGTTCACAGCGGAGCCAGCAGGAAACCATCCCAAGTGGAGGCGGATCAGCAGCGCAGAGATGTCCCCAGCCGATACACAGGCGAGCAGTATATGGCCACCGGATCGGACCGGACTCCCTCCACAAGGGAGAGTGGGACATAGAAGAAAAAGAAAAGAAACGGCAGATCAACTGGTCTAAAAAGGGAGTCTATTTAAAGGCTAGAGTATACAAATGAGTTTTAAGGTGAGACTTAAATGCTTCTACTGTGGTGGCATCTCAAACTTTTATCGGGAGGGCATTCCAGAGTACTGGAGCCCAAAATGAAAACGCTCTATAGCCCGCAGACTTTTTTTGGGCTTTGGGAATCACTAATAAGCCGGAGTCCTTTGAACGCAGATTTCTTGCCGGGACGTATGGTACAATACAATCGGCAAGATAGGATGGAGCTAGACCGTGTAGTATTTTATACGTAAGTAGTAAAACCTTAAAGTCACATCTTAAGTGCACAGGAAGCCAGTGCAGGTGAGCCAGTACAGGCGTAATGTGATCAAACTTTCTTGTTCTTGTCAAAAGTCTAGCAGCCGCATTTTGTACCAACTGTAATCTTTTAATGCTAGACATGGGGAGACCCGAAAATAATACGTTACAGTAGTCGAGGCGAGACGTGACAAACGCATGGATAATGATCTCAGCGTCTTTAGTGGACAGAATGGAGCGAATTCTAGCGATATTACGGAGATGAAAGAAGGCCGTTTTAGTAACGCTTTTAATGTGTGACTCAAAGGAGAGAGTTGGGTCGAAGATAATACCCAGATTCTTTACCGTGTCGCCATGTTTAATTGTTTGGTTGTCAAATGTTAGAGTTGTATTATTAAATAGAGGTCGGTGTCTAGCAGGACCGATAATCAGCATTTCCGTTTTTATGGCGTTGAGTTGCAAAAAGTTAGCGGACATCCATTGTTTAATTTCATTAAGACACGCCTCCAGCTGACTACAATCCGGCGTGTTGGTCAGCTTTAGGGGCATGTAGAGTTGGGTGTCATCAGCATAACAGTGAAAGCTAACACCGTATTTGCGTATGATGTCACCTAGCGGCAGCATGTAGAAGCTGAAGAGTGCAGGGCCAAGGACCGAACCCTGGGGAACTCCACACGTTACCTTAACGTAGTCTGAGGTCACATTGTTATGGGAGACACACTGCATCCTATCAGTGAGATAAGAGTTAAACCAAGACGGGGCTAAGTCTGACATACCAATTCGTGTTTTGATACGTTCTAATAAAATATTATGATCGACGGTATCGAAGGCAGCGCGAAGATCGAGGAGCAGCAACATAGATGACGCATCAGAATCCATCGTTAGCAATAGATCATTAGTCATTTTTGCGAGTGCTGTCTGCGTGGAGTGATTTGCCCTGAAACCGGATTGAAAGGTTTCACATAGATTGTTAGACGCTAAGTGTTCATTTAACTGCTTCCGCTGTGAACGGGACTCTCGCTGCTGTGTTGGATTTGCTTTGGACTGGACTCTTGCGACTGTGTTGGATCCATTATGGATTGAACTTTCACAGTATCATGTTAGACCCGCACGACATCCATTGCTTTCCTCCTCTCCAAGGTTCTCATAGTCATCATTGTCACCGACGTCCCACTGGGTGTGAGTTCTAATAAAATATTATGATCGACAGTAACAATTTCTTGTTTCAAGCATGAAAAAAAAAAATCATGAGTTTGACACAATTGTGTCTCATAATTAAAACGGATGACAGCCAAGTGTACTTTGCTGTTTTATTTTCAATGAAACAAGAAAAAACACACACTCATATAGTAGTACAGTTGGCACAGTACAGTACACTGACAGTTAATATTGAAATATTTAACATGTGACATGTCTAACATTTTTTAACAAAAATAGTTCATGCACATTCAGATGAATTCTTCAAAATTACAATTAAAAACATTTTGCCCGGGGGCCGGGTTGTATATTTGCACACTAATTAACTGAAAGAGCATGCACTTGGCGCGATGATGTCATGTTATCGAGGGAAAAAGGCCTTTTTTAGACCATATGATGTGCCTGAGAGGCTAGGAGACCCCGAGAGTAACAAGCGGTTGCCTTGTTGCCTTTCCATTAAGAACAACAAATTAGTTTTTAGTATGAGTTTGCTGGTTTCAAGAAATGTAATGCCGAGCGCAAATTATTATGTCGAGATAATAGCACTACAGCATATAAGAATATTTTCCAACATATTGAGCAAAAAGCTCTCTTTTTTTTCAACCAAGAAAAGTGCACTTTTTATTATTGAGAATATACTTATTTTAAGGTATTTTTGGGTTAATTGAAGTTAGCTAATTTTACTTGTTTAGGAAAGTCTTGACATGCCAAATGTTCTTGTTCTATTGGCAGATAATTTTGCTTAGTTCCAAAAATTACCCCTCATGTATTGTATTTTTTTTTTCCTTGTTTTTGAACACTGACTTTTTGCAGTGTATATAGAAGCTTAGAGATACCAATGTCGATATTCCTTATGGATACCGATATTAATCGGTAGTCGTATTGATGCTATATGTAATTTGGTGTAAATAAAGAAGTGAAAATAAGTTAAAATATTTATTTTGTACAAACCCTGTTTCCATATGAGTTGGGAAATTGTGTTAGATGTAAATATAAACGGAATACAATGATTTGCAACTCATTTTTAACCCGTATTCAGTTGAATATGCTACAAAGACAAGATATTTGATGTTCAAACTCATAAACTTTATTTTTTTTTTGCAAATAATAATTAACTTACAATTTCATGGCTGCAAAACATGCCAAAGTAGTTGGGAAAGGGCATGTTCACCACTGTGTTACATCACCTTTTCTTTTAACAACACTCAATAAACGTTTGGGAACTGAGGAAACTAATTCTTAAAGCTTTGAAAGTGGAATTCTTTACCATTCTTGTTTTATGTAGAGCTTCAGTCGTTCAACAGTCCGGGGTCTCCGCTGTCGTATTTTACGCTTCAAAATGCCCCACACATTTTCGATGGGACTGCAGGCGGGCCAGGAAAGTACCCGCACTATTTTAACTACGAAGCCACGCTGTTGTAACACGTGGCTTGGCATATTCTTGCTGAGATAAGCAGGGGCGTCCATGATAATGTTGCTTGGATCACAACATATGTTGCTCCAACACCTGTATGTACCTTCAGCATTAATGGTGCCTTCACAGATGTGTAAGTTACCCATGCCTTGGGCACTAATGCACCCCCATACCATCACAGATGCTGGCTTTTGAACTTTGCGCTTATAACAATCCGGAAGGTTATTTTCCTCTTCGTTCCGGAGGACACCACGTCCACAGTTTCCAAATATAATTGGAAATGTGGACTCGTCAGACCACAGGGCACTTTTCAACTTTGCATCAGTCCATCTTAGGTGAGCTCAGGCCCATCAAAGTGGGCGGCGTTTCTGGGTGCTGTTGATAAATGGGTTTGGCTTAGCATAGTAGAGTTTTAACTTACACTTACAGATGTAGCAACCAACTTTAGTTACTGACAGTGGTTTTATGAAGTGTTACGGAGCCCATGTGGTGATATCCTTTACGCACTGATGTCGGTTTTTGATGCAGTACGGCCCGAGGGATCAAAGGTCCGTAATATCATCGTTTACGTGCAGCGATTTCTCCAGATTCTCTGAACCTTTTGATGATTTTATGGACCATAGATGGTTAAATCCCTAAATTCCTTGCAATAATTAGTTGAGAACTGTTGTTCTAAAACTGTTAAACAATTTGCTTACAAATTGGTGACCCTCACCCCATCCTTGTTTGTGAATTACTTAGCATTTCATGGAAGCTGCTTTTATACCCAATCATGGCACCCAACTGTTCCCAATTAACCTGCACACCTGTGGGATGTTCCAAATAAGTGTTTGATGAGCATTCCTCAACTTTATCAGTATATATTGCCACCTTTCCCAATTTCTTTGTCACGTTTTGCTGGCATCAAATTATAACGGTAATGATTATTTAAAAAAAAAATAAAAATGAATCAGTTTGAACATCAAGTATGTTGTCTTTGTAGCATATTCAACTGAATATGAGTTGAAAATGATTTGCAAATGTGACAGGTCTCCAGCCGTCATCGTGTGGGTTGCAGTGACCATCGATGCAAGACGCATTGTAGCAGGTTTGACATGTTTTGGTTCCAGTCGGTCGCGCCAATTTCTAGCACGACCTGCTTTCCTGCTTGTCTCGGCGCGCCTTTCGGTGGCCGGTGGCTGCGTCTTCCGCGGGGGGCTCATCTTCCTCTGGGTCGTTCTCGTCGTCTTTGTTGTCCGTTGTTCCTTCTCTTACTTCTGCCACGATTGCTCCTCCTTCTCCCCTTTCATGCTGCAGCAGAAGATGCAGGGATTGAGAGCGGATGTGTCGTTTACGCACCTGACTCTGATGGCTGCAGTGTCGCTCCGCAGCATGCTCCGCCTCCTGGCCGCCATCTTGGGCAGGACCGCTGTTTGTCCTAGCCTGCTGTCGGCTCCGTCTCTCCACAGCAAATCATTGTATTCCGTTTGTATTTACATCTAACACAATTTTCCAACTCACATGGAAACGGGGTTTGTATTATTATTTTCCCCAGGTAAAGCCTTTCTTAACACCTGCCTTTCAAACCAGTGCTGCCACGCAAACGGGGCAGAATGGTGTGACGTCACATGTAAACTGTACACATGTCGGCCGGTGCTATTCTTGCTTCAGTGACACTTTATGGATTATTTCTTCCCTTTATAATTGTTTTGAGGGGATTAATCTTGGCCTGTGGAGTACTGGAATGCAGGGATTGACGCTCGGAGAACGGTAGAGGTTGATGCACGCTAGCCGTCGAGCTAAACTTTGAACTGACACTTTTTAGCATTGCCTTGCTTATCACGTGTGGCTTTGGAGGGATTAAAAATGGTTGTTACAAACTTCTGGTTTTATTTTTTCCCACTCTCCCTTGTGGAGGGGGTCCAGTCCGATCCGGTGGCCATGTACTGCTCGCCTGTGTATCGGCTGGGGACATCTCTGCGCTGCTGATCCGCCTGCGCTTGGGATGGTTTCCTGCTGGCTCCGCTGTGAACGGGACTCTCGCTGGTGTGTTGGATCCGCTTTGGACTGGACTCTCGCGACTGTGTTGGATCCATTATGGATTTAACTTTCACAGTATCATGTTAGACCCGCTCGACATCCATTGCTTTCCTCCTCTCCAAGGTTCTCATAGTCATTATTGTCACCGATGTCCCACTGGGTGTGAGTTTTCCTTGCCCTTATGCGGGCCTACCGAGGATGTCGTACTGGTTTGTGCAGCCCTTTGAGACACTAGTGATTTAGGGCTATATAAGTAAACATTGATTGATTGATTGATTGATTTTGTGTGGTACGTAATAGAGCGTTGTTTTTCCTTATTGCTGTGCTAAAGGTGGAGGTAGCACTCGTAAGTGGGGTGGGGGTATTTATCGGGGACGGCGCGGCGCGGTTGGGAGAGTGGTTCCTGGTTCAATCCCCAGCTTCGTCCGTTGTGCCCTTGAGCAAGACACTTCACCCTTGCTCCTGTTGGGTCGTAGTCTAAAATAAATGAAAAAGAATAATGAATATGTTTCTTATCTAAACTGTCAATAAAATTTAAAATACAAATTAAAACACAGCTTCAATCAATCAATCAATGTTTACTTATATAGCCCTAAATCACTAGTGTCTCAAAGGGCTGCACAAACCACTACGACATCCTCGGTAGGCCCACATAAGGGCAAGGAAAACTCACACCCAGTGGGACATCGGTGACAATAATGACCCAGTGGGACGTCGGTGACAATGATGACTATGAGAACCTTGGAGAGGAGGAAAGCAATGGATGTCGAGCGGGTCTAACATGATACTGTGAAAGTTCAATCTATAATGGATCCAACACAGTCGCGAGAGTCCAGTCCAAAGCGGATCCAACACAGCAGCGAGAGTCCCGTTCACAGCGGAGCCAGCAGGAAACCATCCCAAGCGGAGGCGGATCAGCAGCGCAGAGATGTCCCCAGCCGATACACAGGCAAGCAGTAAATGGGCACCGGATCGGACCGGACCCCCTCCACAAGGGAGAGTGGGACATAGAAGAAAAAGAAAAGAAACGGCAGATCAATTGGTTTAAAAAGGGATTCTATTTAAAGGCCAGAGTATACAAATGAGTTATAAGGTGAGACTTAAATGCTTCACCCCTTTAGTCATATTTTTTTGCGCTGAAGCAACTTCTCTGTGACTTTAGTGCCAGACTTCTTTTAATGGTGAAAATAGACCATATTTTTATTTATGGCAGTCCAAAAATGTTAGTCCAAATATATACGTCGTACGAATGACCTGATCACCTCCTCCTGACCGTCATTTGTGTGTAACTGTGCAAGTTTGCGCGTACATTCCAAAAGTATAGATGCGAAACAGTGGCCGCAGAACAGTTTAAGTCTTGATGAATCACATTGCTAGTGCCAAATGGTTATATTTGCATCTCCTCCCGGTATTGTGGGTGTTTTAATAATCAGAATCTATTATGCAGACTGTATATGGATTGCACGTGCTATTTTACTCATTCAAGGCCTAAATGTGAACTGTGTTACTTACCGGATTTCACACACCATGTTCATATTTCGTCGTAATATCTCATACGTAATATATTAGTTGCACATTTACTTCTGTTTTTGACAGTAAGTCCAAGATAAACCCGAGGAAAGTGCTTTAAAAAAAAGATAGCATATGCTATTTGAATATGTTGAAATATAAAGCAGTGAAAAAAAAAAACGAAAAAAATAAACTCTCAAAGCTGTCTTGAGCACGCCTGTTTACAACGGGGGGGGGGGGGGGGGGGGGAGCAGCTTAGGATGTTTCGGTGTTGAAATCCCCTCTCAATGAACAGACGAGATATTTATTTTATCCCTGCCCACAGCTTTTAAATCATTTACTGAACTATAAGAACATTGACTGCTTTTTGGAGGGATTCTCTCCTTAATTCCTTTTTTTTTTTTGGATGCAAAATACCACATGAAACGACATGTTTGAGAAATGACATTCCGTTGACATGATTTACAGTAAGTCCACCGTGTAAATTCCGTATTAGTTCATTTATTTTTCGGTTTTGCAGACGTGATAAAGCTTCTGTTGTATATTGATTAAAACAGAGAGAACATCTGTCATTCTGCCACCACTTGTTGGTGCACCGTTGGGACTTAACAGCAGGCCTGAATGTCTTTTGTCAGCAAATGAGACTTTAATATGTTGCACCATGGAGATGGTGCGGTGAGTGTGAGGCCCCCGCTGTTGCCTTCATCTATGTCTTGTTTTGGCACACACGGCACTGCCTGAACCTACTCTCATCTCCAGCAGCTGAGAGCAGCTTTCCTCAATGGCGCATACTCAAGGCTGTAAAAGGTATACACATTAGTTTATCACTGACAATGTTCCACTAAGCCCAGCTGGTTTTAAAACAAACAAATGATGTACAAATATCACATTTGCCCAATGCCAAAGTTTGGAAGCAAGATATATATATGATACAAACATCCATCCATCATCTTCCGCTTATCCGAGGTCGGGTCGCGGGGTCAACAGCCTAAGCAGGGAAGCCCCGACTTCCCTCTCCCCAGCCACTTCGTCTAGCTCTTCCCGGGGGATCCCGAGGCGTTCCCAGGCCAGCCGGGAGACATACATATCATATTGTATATAAGTATATATCATATACTGTACACATTATGTAAATATGACATATATGTTGTATTTTATATTGCTACTGCGGTACATTTTTAGTCTGTTTTATACCTGCATTGTCCTTTCCATCCTTTGTAACTGAGCTACTGTGTAAAGACTTTGCTGGGTTCGTTCTTCCAAGGATGCGTCGGCATGAAACACAGCGTAAGTTAAGATAAAAGATGTATTTAATAAAAGGAGCTAGGAACAAACAATACTGGAGCTAAGCAGAAAAGGCAAACAAAGGGATCTAGCGTGGGAGCTAGGGAAAACGAACAGAAACAACTAAAACTTGGCACAAAGGGAAAACAAAACCATAGCATGAGAGCTAAAAAAAAAAGAACAAAGACATAGCATGTAATCTAGCGAGAATAAACATACCAACTGTTGCATGTGAGCAAATTAGAGCCTGCCAATGAGTGAACAGAAAAGGCTGGCTTATAAAGGATGGTGATTAGTAGAACAAGTGTGCGTCTTGAAACCACGGCAGGTGAAAATAATACGTAACTATGGAAAGAGACTAAAAACAGGAACTAAGAAGTCGAACTACCGAAATGTGATACAGAAAAGAATCAAAACTACAACATAGAACGATCGGAGCAGCGGATCGCAACATACTAAGTGGAAAAATGTCCCCTTGTGGATCATTTAAGTTTGTCTAAGTCTAAGTCTATTATTTACATATAGTGTGTTATAATGTTGTCCCGATGCCAACATTTTGGTACCTGTGTAACTTGTTTGTCTTTTCCTCTGCGTTGTGTGGATTTTATGGAACACGACCGACACCACGGGTGTCACCTGCACTTTACTGATAATACAAAGAATACAGTTGTTGTCAATAACTGTCTGCCATCGTCGAGCCATTCTCCCATTATCGTAGACAAAAAAGGCGGAGTTATGTACAACAGTGAAATAAAAACATACCTGATAATACACAGAATACGATTGTTGTCCATAACTTTCTGCCATCGTCGAGCCCCTACACCAGGAGTCGGCAACCCAAAATGTTGAAAGAGCCAGATTGGACCAAAAATACAAAAACAAATCTGTCTGGAGACGCAAATATTTAAAATCCATATTACATACGGATAGTGTGTCATGAGATATACATTGAAGGACTTAAAGGAAACTAAATGAGCTCAAATATACCTACAAATGAGGCATGATGATGCAATATGTACATTTTTAGCTAGCCTAAATAGCATGTTAGCATCGATTAGCTTGCTGCCATGCAGTGACCAAATATGTCTGATTAGCACTCCATACAAGTTAATCACATCAACAAAACTCACCTTTGTGTATATATGCACAGTGTTGAAAGTTTGGTGGACAAAATGAGATTTAAAATAAGAAGTGGCATAAAACACGTCCTAGAAAGTCGGAGAAAGGTATACATGTAAACAAACCACGGTGAGTTCAAGGATCGTCAAAATTAGTAGGACAAAACTGCGCTCGCCAAATACTTGAATCAGTGAAGCATGTTTAATACAAACAGTGTGCTTTATAACAATTAGGGAGGCTTGTGTCATGTTTGTCCTCCTACAGAAACCATATTAAGACAAAAAATATGTTTTTTCCCCCCCTCATCTTTTTCTATTTTTCATACATTTTTGAAAAAGCTCCAGAGAGCCACTAGGGTGGCGCTAAAGAGCCGCACAATGCCGCTGGTTGCCGACCCCCGCCCGACGCATATATACTAATGAACAAGAAATTGATTTTAAAGAGGAACATTATCACAATTTCAAAAGGGTTAAAAACAATAAAAATCAGTTCCCAGTGGCTTGTTGTATTTTTGGAAGTTTTTTTCAAAATTTTACCGGCCCCGGAATATCCCTGAAAAAAGCTCTAAAGTGCTTGATTTTCGCTATTTGCTATGCCACTATCCATTTCCCTGTGACGTCACACAGTGCTGCCAATGTAAACAAACAATGGGAATACCACAGCAAGATATAGCGACATTAGTTCGGATTCAAACTCGCATTTCAGCGACTTAAGCGATTCAACAGATTACGCATGTATTGAAACAGATGGTTGGAGTATGAAAGTATTGAAGAAAAAACTGAAGCTATTGTGTTAATTCATAGCCATAGCATGGCCGAATAGCTGCGTTAGCATCGCCGGTAAAATGTGCGGACCAAACAATCAGGACTTTCGCATCTTCTGACACTGGAGCAACTTAAATCCGTCGATTGGTAAGTGTTTTTTTCGCATTAAATGTGGGTGGAAGGAAACGTAATATAGTTGCAAATGCATCTACAGGTTATCCATACATCTCTGTGCCATGTCTGCTATAGCACCACCGGTAAATAGCATGTTAGCATTGATTAGCGTAGCATGTCAGCATCGATTAGCTGGCAGTCAACATCAACAAAACTCACCTTTGTGATTTCGTTGACTATCGTTGCAAATGCATCTGCAGGTTATCCATACATCTCTGTGCCATGTCTGCTTTAGCACCGCCGGTAAATAGCATGTTAGCATCGATTAGCGTAGCATGTTAGCATCGATTAGCTGGCAGTCAACATCAACAAAACTCACCTTTGTGATTTCGTTGACTATCGTTGCAAATCTCTGTGCCATGTCTGCCTTAGCATCACCGGTAAAATGTGGAGACACTCCGGCACATTCAATGGGGGTCTGGCGGCAGATTTCTTGCCACTTTCGCATCTTCAGGCCAGTGGTGCAACTTGAATCCCTCCCTGCTAGTGTTGTTACACCCTCCGACAACACACCGACGAGGCATGATGTCTCCAAGGTTCCAAAAAATAGTCAAAAAAACGGAAAATAACAGAGCTGTGACCCGGTGTTTGTAATGTGTTGAAAATGAAAAGGGTGGGTGTGTTACCTCGGCGACGTCACGTTCTGACGTCATCGCCTCCAGCGCGATAAACAGAAAGGCGTTTAATTCGCCAAAATTCACCGATTTAGAGTTCGGAAATCGGTTAAAAAAATACATGGTCTTTTTTCGGCACCATCTAGGTATATATTGACGCTTACATAGGTCTGGTGATAATGTTCCCCTTTAAGTTCTTAACAAGACTGCACATTTTTTGTCATCGCATGGACGCCGTCCTCTCCCGTTATCGTAGAAAAAAAAGAAGTTGGAGGGCGTGTCCAGTGCATATAAAAAGACAGGTGTCACAGTAATTATTGCAGTAGGAGGGACAACGAGACAATGGTTCCACATTGACAAAAAATAAAACAATATTCAGGTATGTACATGTAACTTACACATTTTGTGTAATTCTAACAACAATAAAACATTATAAAATACATCATTTACAAAACATAATTGACCCTGTTACACCTGTACCGGTACCAACATGTATTTCGATACTTTTCGGTACTTTTCTAAATAAAGGGGACCACAAAAAATTGCATTATTGGCTTTAATTTAACAAAAAGTATTAGGGTACATTAAACATATGTTTCTTTTTGCAAGTTTGTCCTTAAATAAAATAGTGAACATACAAGACAACTTGTATTTTAGTAGTAAATAAGCAAACAATGGCTCTGTCACATCAAATTTCTTCCCCACTACAAAAACCTACCCCCCTGGAAGACATTTGGTGTGACAGCCCCTCTAATGCCTGAAGGACCCCAATGAGGGTGGAAGGAGAAAATATTAGCATTCCAGCATGCTAACCTTTGAAGCTATTTTTGCTTCGCTAATTTTGCAGCTGTAACCCTTAAGAGTCATATAACTTGCTTAAAGCAGCCCACACAGCTGCCTGTTTTAAAAGCATTATAATTGGCTGATTGTCATTGGTGAAAAATAACGGTGAGGAAAAAAAATATTAGCATTCCAGCATGCTAACCTTTCAAGCTATTTTTGCTTCGCTAATTTTGCAGCTGTAACCCTTAAGAGTCATATAACTTGCTTAAAGCAGCCCACACAGCTGCCTGTTTTAAAAGCATTATAATTGGCTGATTGTCATTGGTGAAAAATAACGGTGAGGAAAAAAAATATTAGCATTCCATCATGCTAACCTTTCAAGCTATTTTTGCTTCGCTAATTTTACAGCTGTAACTCTTAAGAGTCATATAACTTGCTTAAAGCAGCCCACACAGCTGCCTGTTTTAAAAGCATTATAATTGCCTGATTGTCATTGGTGAAAAATAACGGTGAGGAAAAAATATTAGCATTCCAGCATGCTAACCTTTCAAACTATTTTTGCTTGGCTAATTTTGCAGCTGTAACCCTTAAGAGTCATATAACTTGCTTAAAGCAGCCCACACAGCTGCCTGTTTTAAAAGCATTATAATGGGCTGATTGTCATTGGTGAAAATAACGGTGAGGAAAAAAAATATTAGCATTCCAGCATGCTAACCTTTCAAGCTATTTTTGCTTCGCTAATTTTACAGCTGTAACTCTTAAGAGTCATATAACTTGCTTAAAGCAGCCCACATAGCTGCCTGTTTTAAGAGCATTATAATTGGCTGATTGTCATTGGTGAAAAATAACGGTGAGGAAAAAAAATATTAGCATTCCAGCATGCTAACCTTTCAAGCTATTTTTGCTTCGCTAATTTTGCAGTTGTAACCCTTAAGAGTCATATAACTTACTGTTAATATCTGCTTACTTTCTCTTTTAACATGTTCTATCTACACTTCTGCTAAAATATAATGAACATTTATTTTTCTGTTTTTTGGATGCTTTACAGTTGTTTTGGATTTAGGTATCAATCCGATACCAAGTTGTTACAGGATCATACATTGTTCATATTCAAAGTCCTCATATGTCCAGAGACATGTTTTCTTACTTTATAACATAATATAACGAAAAAAAAACGCAGATAGATTTTGGCATGCTAAAAAATATCGATTTAATCAGAGTAGTATCAACTAGATACGCTTCTGTACTTGGTATCATTACCGTGGAAGTTAGGTGTTATTTGTGTTTTATGTTGCACTATTGCAGCCTTCCCGGTAAGGTTTATTCAGGTGTACTGGAGAGGAGGCTACGCCGGATAGTCGAACCTCGGATTCAGGAGGAACAGTGTGGTTTTCGTCCTGGTCGTGGAACTGTGGACCAGCTCTATACTCTGGGCAGGGTTCTTGAGGGTGCATGGGAGTTTGCCCAACCAGTCTACATGTGCTTTGTGGACATGGAGAAGGCATTCAAACCGTGTCCCTCGGGAAGTCCTGTGGGGAGTGCTCAGAGAGTATGGGGTATCGGACTGTCTTATTGTGGCGGTCCACTTCCTGTATGATCAGTGTCAGAGCTTGGTCCGCATTGCCGGCAGTAAGTCGAACACATTTCCAGTGAGGGTTGGACTCCGCCAAGGCTGTCCTTTGTCACCGATTCTGTTCATAACTTTTATGGACAGAATTTCTAGGCGCAGTCAAGGCGTTGAGGGGTTCCGGTTTGGTAACCGCAGGATTAGGTCTCTGCTTTTTGCAGATGATGTGGTCCTGATGGCTTCATCTGACCGGGATCTTCAGCTCTCACTGGATCGGTTTGCAGCCGAGTGTGAAGCGACCGGAATGAGAATCAGCACCTCCAAGTCCGAGTCCATGGTTCTCGCCCGGAAAAGGGTGGAATGCCATCTCCGGGTTGGGGAGGAGACCCTGCCCCAAGTGGAGGAGTTCAAGTACCTAGGAGTCTTGTTCACGAGTGGGGGAAGAGTGGATCGTGAGATCGACAGGCGGATCGGTGCGGCGTCTTCAGTAATGCGGACGTTGTACCGATCCGTTGCGGTGAAGAAGGAGCTGAGCCGGAAGGCAAAGCTCTCAATTTACCGGTCGATCTACGTTCCCATCCTCACCTATGGTCATGAGCTTTGGGTCATGACCGAAAGGATAAGATCACGGGTACAAGCAGCCGAAATGAGTTTCCTCCGCCGGGTGGCGGGTCTCTCCCTTAGAGATAGGGTGAGAAGCTCTGCCATCCGGGAGGAATTCAAAGTAAAGCCGCTGCTCCTTCACATCGAGAGGAGCCAGATGAGGTGGTTCGGGCATCTGGTCAGGATGCCACCCGAACGCCTCCCTAGGGAGGTGTTTAGGGCACGTCCAACCGGTAGGAGGCCACGGGGAAGACCCAGGACACGTTGGGAAGACTATGTCTCCCGGGTAGCCTGGGAACGCCTCGGGATCCCCCGGGAAGAGCTAGACGGAGTGGCTGGGGAAAGGGAAGTCTGGGTTTCCCTGCTTAGGTTGTTGCCCCCGCGACCCGACCTCGGATAAGCAGAAGAAGATGGATGGATGGATGGCATTGCACCAAGAAAAATTCCTAGTTTATAAACCCGTTCTCAAACAATGGCAATAAAAACTATTCTGATTCTAATCCACCCATGGCATTTGTTTACATTCAAGAACGAGGTCATTAGCGGTGAGGCCGGTGAGCTACGGTGTGTAGTGAAGCATGTTTAGCTATTCCTCGTCCTGCAGGGATGATACTTGTAAGAAACTTACCTTATTTGTCGCTGTGGAGGCGAAGATTAGTGATTTAGCTAAAAAACTGCAGACTGAAGGTGGACTTTAGCCGCTAGCTAGCTAGCCATGTCTTAAAGCGCCTCTTCCTGAGGGCGTTTCAGTGTTATAGTTTCATAAAATTCAGTTTATACACTCACATTGTGAGTGTTTCGGAAAGCTCTGATTACCCTTCTTTCCTATTTTTGTGGGTTTGTAGCGTTTCCAACTTTTTTGGGTTAGCTTGCGAGGATAAACAGTGTTTTTTAATCCTGCCTTACTTGGAAGACTGGCATGCGTTCATGGGCTTTGAAATAATTGTTTGACATTGTTTGTCCGTCAAGCATTGCAAGTAGGATATTTTCATGGTTAAGATGATCATACTGTCGCAGTCGTTTGTGGAATATTTATCTCATTTCTTGTGCATGTAGCCACATCCTAGTGATCATCTACGAACCCCGTTTCCATATGAGTTGGGAAACTGTGTTAGATGTAAATACAAACGGAATACAATGATTTACAAATCATTTTCAACCCATTGGTCCGCATGGCCTCCTGTGGTCGTGCCAAGAAGACGCCAAAAAGGAATCGTCGAACAAAAAGTTTAATTTGTTTCAGCGAGCGTCAGACTAGAGCTGCAGCTCCAGGAGAAAGAGTATGAGCCTGATCACTCTTGTCTTCTTGGACAACTGTCCTTAAATACCTTTTACACGAAGACCTTTACTCTTTGTAGATCTAGCCTTGGAGCCGGTCAGTCTTTCCTTGACAATATTTTTCTGAGCAGTTTGAATTTTGTGACTTTCGACCTCTATCCTCTACTCCTACTTGTGGGGGCTTCCTACCAGATGTTGATTATGTTTTTATTAACTGCGCCACGCCATTGGGGACAGCATGGCAGCATATCCTTGACCGAGTCCTTGGACCCAAAGGACTTCTGAAGAACTGATCTTAAAGCATAGAGTATTATGCGGTATAGCTCGGTTGATATAGTGGCCGTGTCAACAACTTGAGGGTTGCAGGTTCGATTCCCGCTTCCGCCATCCTAGTCACTGCCGTTGTGTCCTTGGGCAAGACACTTTACCCACCTGCTCCCGGTGTCACCCACACTGGTTTAAATGTAACTTAGATATTGGGTTTCACTATGTAAAGCGCTTTGAGTCACTAGAGAAAAGCGCTATATAAATATAATTCACTTCACTTCAGTAAGTCGAACACATTTCCAGAGAGGGTTGGACTCCGCCAAGGCTGTCCTTTGTCACCGATTCTGTTCATAACTTTTATGGACAGAATTTCTAGGCGCAGTCAAGGCGTTGAGGGGTTCCGGTTTGGTGACCGCAGGATTAGGTCTCTGCTTTTTGCAGATGATGTGGTCCTGATGGCTTCATTTGATCGGGATCTTCAGCTCTCACTGGATCGGTTTGCAGCCGAGTGTGAAGCGACCGGAATGAGAATCAGCACACATCGAGAGGAGCCAGATGAGGTGGTTCGGGCATCTGGTCAGGATGCCACCCGAACTCCTCCCTAGGGAGGTGTTTAGGGCACGTCCAACCGGTAGGAGGCCACGGGGAAGACCCAGGACACGTTGGGAAGACTATGTCTCCCGGCTGGCCTGGGAACGCCTCGGGATCCCCGGGGAAGAGCTAGACGAAGTGGCTGGGGAAAGGGAAGTCTGGGCTTCCCTGCTTAGGCTGCTGCCCCCGCGACCCGACCTCGGATAAGCGGAAGAAGATGGATGGATGGATGGATTTTCAACCCATATTCAGTTGAATATGCTACAAAGACAACATATTTGATGTTCAAACTGAAACACTTTTTTTTGTGTTCAAATAATCATTAACTTTAGAATTTGATTCCAGCAACATGTGACAAAGAAGTTGGGAAAGGTGGCGATAAATAGTGATAAAGTTGCAAAATGCTCATCAAACACTTATTTGGAACATCCCACAGGTGTGCAGGCTAATTGGGAACAGGTGGGTGCCATGATTGGGTATAAAATCAGCTTACATGGAATGCTAAGTAATTCACAAACAAGGATGGGGCGAGGGTCACCAATTTGTAAGCAAATTGTCAAACAGTTTTAAAACAATATTTCTCAACGAGCTATTGCAAGGAATTTAGGGATTTTACCATCTACGGTCTGTAAAATTATCAAAAGGTTCAGAGAATCACGAGAAATCACTGCACGTAAGCGATGACATTACAGAGGTCCAAAAGCTAACATCTGTGATGGTATGGGGGTGCATTAGTGCCCAAGGCATGGGTAACTTACACATCTGTGAAGGCACCATTAATGCTGAATGGTCCATACAGGATTATGAGCAACATATGTTGTCATCCAAGCAACGTTATCATGGACGCCCCTGCTTATTTCAGCCAGACACGTGTTACAACACAGTAGAAGCATTTAAGTCTCACCTTAAAACTCATCTGTATACTCTAGCCTTTAAATAGAACTCCTTTTTGGACCAGTTGATCTGCCGTTTCTTTTCTTTTTCTCCTATGTCCCACTCTCCCTTGTGGAGGGGGTCCGGTCCGATGACCATGGATGAAGTACTGGCTGTACAGAGTCGAGACCCAGGATGGACCGCTCGCCTGTATCGGTTGGGGACATCTCTACGCTGCTGATCCGCCTCCGCTTGAGATGGTTTCCTGTGGACGGGACTCTCGCTGCTGTCTTGGATCCGCTTGAACTGAACTCTCGCGGCTGTGTTGGAGCCACTATGGATTGAACTTTCACAGTATCATGTTAGACCCGCTCGACATCCATTGCTTTCGGTCCCCTAGGGGGGGGGGGGGGGGGGGGGGGGGTTGCCCACATCTGAGGTCCTCTCCAAGGTTTCTCATAGTCAGCATTGTCACTGGCGTCCCACTGGATGTGAATTCTCCCTGCCCACTGGGTGTGAGTTTTCCTTGCCCTTTTGTGGGTTCTTCCGAGGATGTTGTAGTCCTAATGATTTGTGCAGCCCTTTGAGACATTTGTGATTTGGGGCTATATAAATAAACATTGATTGATTGATTGATACAACAGCATGGTTTCATAGTTAAAATAGTGCGGGTACTTTCCTGGCCCGCCTGCAGTCCAGACCTGTCTCCCATGGAAAATGTGTGGGGCATTATGAAGCATAAAATACGACAGCGGAGACCCTGGACTGTTGAACGACTGAAGCTCTACGTAGAACAAGAATGAGAAAGAACTCCACTTTCAAAGCTTCAACAATTAGTTTCCTCAGTTCCCAAACGTTTATTGAGTGTTGTTAAATAAAAGGTGATGTAACACAGTGGTGAACATGCCCTTTCCCAACTACTTTGGCACGTGTTGCAGCCATGAAATTCTAAGTCCATTGTTACTTGCAAAAAAATATATAGTTTATGATTTTGAACATCAGATATCGTGTCTTTGTAGCATATTCAACAGAATATGGGTTGAAAATGATTTGCAAATCATTGTATTCCGTTTATATTTACAATTACATCGAACACAATTTCCCAACTCATATGGAAACGGGGTTTGTACTACATTTGTCCAGCAGGCTTTACAAGGGCCAGATGGTCTTGTAGAATATTTATAACTTTGTATCACACCTAATTGATTGAGGCGCAGTGGAAGAGTGGTTGTGCACAATCCGAGGATCCCTCGTTCAATCCCCACCTAGTACCAACCTCGTCACGTCAGTTGTGTCCTGAGCAAGACACGTCACCCTTGCTCCTGATGGGTGCTGGTTAGCGCCTTGCATGGCAGCTCCCTCCGTCAGTGTGTGAATGTGTGAATGTGGAAGTAGTGTCAAAGCGCTTTGAGTACCTTGAAGGTAGAAAAGCGCTATACAAGTACAACCCATTTATCATTTATATTTATTTAATCACAATGCTCGTGGTATCGTAATTCCCTTACTGTTTCAACTTTAAAAGATATACGTCAACATGTGTGGTAAACAGAACAGTCCGTCAAATGATTAGACTTGGACTTAGACAAACTTTGATGATCCACAAGGGAAATGTTTCCACACAGTAGCTCAGTTACAAAGATGGAAAGGATAATGCAGGTTTAAATAAACTAAATATAGCGATATTAAATATAACATACATACGTAATATTTACATAGTATATGTATATGTACAGTATATTATATATACTGATATACTATATCAGGGGTAGGGAACCTATGGCTCTTTTAATGACTGCGTCTGGCTCTCAGCTAAATCTTAGCTGACATTGCTTAACACGATAAGTAATGAATAATTTTGCTGGTAATCAGTGTTAAAAATAACGTTCATAATATAAAATATTCTCATGCATCTTAATCCATCGAACCGTTTTCTTCAGCACCTGTTCATTAGAAGTATTTCATTTATTATTGGTTAACTTCAGAATAACAATGTTATTAAAAAGAATAAGAGACTTATTATACTCTAAAAATGTTGGTCTTACTTAAAAATGCACACATTTAGTTGTATTCAGTGTTATAAAATATTGTACGGCTCCACGGAAATACATTTGAAGATATTTGGCTTTCATGGCTCTCTCAGCTTAAAAGGTTCCCGACCCCCTGTATTATGTCTACATCATATATATATTCCCATGATTGATTTAAATACAGCATGACACCAAATAACATTAATCCAACCATCTATTTTCTACCGCGTGTCACTTTTGGGGTCGCGGGGGGTCTCTGGAGCCTATCTCCTATTTTTATTGGTTTTATATTCATTTATTTTTTGTTTTTATTCAGTCATTGGTGGAGCATAATATATATATATATATACTTTTTATTTTATTTTATTTTATTTATTTATTTATTTATTTTTATTTATTTATTTTTTTTTATTTATTTTATTTATTTTATTTTTTATTTTTTTTACAATTGTTTTTAACATGGCTGTGCAGCACTTTGGACACGTTATTGTTGTTTGAATGTGCTATATAAATAAAGTGGATTGGATTGGATTGGATATCTCAGCTGCATTCGGGCGGAAGGCGCTGTACACCCTGGAAAACAGGTACAGGGCTGCGGAACTGGCGGTAAGCGCCGGGACGGACAAGTTTCACAGATTCTTGGCTGAATGAGCTGGTATTTGACACAAAAATCTCCTTAGACGTATCCTCGCTCATCCATGCAGACTGGACACCGACTGAGAGTTGGTTGGAGTCGGCTCTCTAGGTTGCTTTGTTGGGTCTGCTCCTCTCTCTGGCCATGCTCCCCCCCCACCCAAGTAGACGATGGCATGGAGTACTGCAGATGCCACCACAGTGTATATGTTTTTGTTTAGTTTTCTTGTTTTACTTTTGTGGCTGTGTGTAGAAGTGGCTGCTTGCGTAAGCTCTACTCTTTTAATGTATTTAATGTCCTTTGATGTTGCCTTCTTAAATGTGTATGTGCGCTATGGCTATGTGTTTTTTTTTCCTTGACCTCAGTCTGGACCCTCTCTCCAGGGGCCCAGGCTTAGAATTATTGTTTTTTTCCACCTTTTTGTCACCTTTTTTTGTAAGGGAACGCAGGAATTTGGCAGACCCTTCAGCGATCCTGTTCTGTCTCCCTGTAAAGTTTGTCTGATCTTGAATGGGATTGTGCTAAAAAAAACTTAAATTCCCCTTTGGGGATTATTAAAGTATTTCTGATTCTGAATCTGAAAAGGTATGGTATGATAGTTAATTACCTACACATAATTGTGTTACTATTTTGCATCGGTTTATCCTATCACACAACAGAAGGGTAGCTTGTTCATGTTCCTTATGTTGTGTTTTATCATTTTCCCTGCCTTCTCCTTTTTTTTTGTGATGTCTGTTTCCTCCCGCTAATTAGTCCTCAGCGAGGGGCGGACACTAAGACACACCTGCAACCAATTTCACCCAGGAGTATTTAAACCCGTCACTGACAGCTTGGTCTTGCCGGTCATTTTCTCCTGCACCTCCCACGTGCTTGCGCCTGCTTCACTTTCTCAGTCCTGGTATGTTGTCTCTCCTTATTCCTGAAATTTCTCACCTCTTTGTGTTTGCTTCCTAGCCTCCCTGAGGTAAAGAGGATTTTTTGTGTTGGACCTTTTGCTGTGTTCAGTGCGCCCTGGCCTTTTTCCCCATCCGACCACTGAGGGACCTGTTTTTGTTTGTTTATTCATGGTGTGCATTTCTGCCCCATCGCCTTTTGTTACACTTTTTGGACTTATTAAATCTTACCATTTTGTATGTCTACCTTACCTCCCGTCTCTGCATCCTGGGGTTGCTTCCTTGACCAATTTCTTACACCTTACTTATTGTAAATATACTATTTTCCCCATCCTAAAAAGGCTGTGTTAAAATCCTTTTATCAGAATTTTTTTCAAGTGGCTTTAAAGTCAATTTTCAAAACTTTGACCAATCAAAAGGCATCAATGTGTTTTTAAAAAACAATTACCCTCCATAACTTTATAACTTTAACACCTCTTTGTGTTTGCTTCCTAGCCTCCCTGAGGTAAAGAGGATTTTTTGGTGTTGGACCTTTTGCTGTGCTCAGTGCGCCCTGGCCTTTTTCCCCATCCGACCACCGAGGGACCTGTTTTTGTTTGTTTATTCATGGTGTGCACTTCTGCCCCATCGCCTTTTGTTACACTTTTTGGACTTATTAAATCTTACCATTTTGTATGTCTACCTTACCTCCCGTCTCTGCATCCTGGGGTTGCCTCCTTGACCAATTTCTTACACCTTACCTATTGTAAATATACTATTTTCCCCATCCTAAAAAGGTTGTGTTAAAATCCTTTTATCAGAATTGTTTTTCAAGTCGCTTTAAAGTCAATTTTCAAAACTTTGACAAATCAAAATGCATCGATGTGTTTTTAAAAAACAATTACCCTCCATAACTTTATAACTTTAACACCTCTTTGTATTTGCTTCCTAGCCTCCCTGAGGTAAAGAGGATTTTTTGGTGTTGGACCTTTTGCTGTGCTCAGTGCGCCCTGGCCTTTTTCCCCATTCGACCACTGAGGGACCTGTTTTTGTTTGTTTATTCATGGTGTGCACTTCTGCCCCATCGCCTTTTGTTACACTTTTTGGACTTATTAAATCTTACCATTTTGTATGTCTACCTTACCTCCCGTCTCTGCATCCTGGGGTTGCTTCCTTGACCAATTTCTTACACCTTACTTATTGTAAATATACTATTTTCCCCATCCTAAAAAGGCTGTGTTAAAATCCTTTTATTAGAATTTTTTTTCAAGTCGCTTTAAAGTCAATTTTCAAAACTTTGACAAATCAAAAGGCATCGATGTGTTTTTAAAAAACAATTACCCTCCATAACTTTATGCCTACCACTCATTTTTATTTACAACTTTGCTTGGGCTTTGTTGCTTAGTCTACAAATATTGCTACGAATCCAATCGTCGAGTTATTGCCCTTGGAGGACCATTATTTAGTCAAGGCCAGAGTAGTTTTGTAGGAGGACTTTCATTTCACGGTCCATACTCTCAATGTGATTAATAAGTAAACTGGTGTTGGAGAGCGAAAAAAGGGCCGTCATTCAATCCTATCTTGCAGAGACGGCAGGAGGAGAGAATATCCTGGAGCATTAGAGGCTTGTGTCAATCAGTACATGGACAATCATGCATAGCCTTTTTAGACTTGGGCTGACGGTTTGACATCTGGTCTGACAACCGAGATAGAAAAGGGAATAAAAAGCAACACGAGTTACTGAAGATGAAAAAAATCAGGGATTCACTACATTCAGAGTACACACAGAGTATGCCAAAACAGTCCCAAAATACTCTAGCCTCGCCATTGTTCTCTGTTTATATGCACTATCTTCTGTTATATTGTTGTCCAAACAAAGTGTGGTTCCAAAAGACTATATGGACATGTTTTTGGTTTTGGCGAGCGTGTTGGTTAAAGAAGAGAATGCCAGTGTCTGTCGAACGGATAACATTGTTTTCTACAGCTTTTGTGCAGAAGTGGTAACTTTTTAAAGCGTGTTTTAAAGACCTGGTTGGAATTTATTGTGGTACTTCTTGGGTACAATATATATATATATATATACATATGTTTAAAACTTTTTAAAAAATTCTAGGCGCAGTCAAGGCGCTGAAGGGATCTGGTTTGGTGGCTGCAGGATTAGGTCTCTGCTTTTTGCAGATGATGTAGTCCTGATGGCTTCATCTGGCCAGAATCTTCAAGTCTCAGTTGATTAGACAACCAGGCCCAGGTGGACTGTCTACGCCACTGTCGCTGATTTCGAGGCCGGTCCTGGAACACATCACTTCGCTGCAGGCCCGCAGGCCACGCCCCCCTCCACCGTCCGACGTGAGCCAGGAAGCCGTCCCGCCCCATCCCGCCCCATTGAGGAAGCGGGAGAGAAAGTCGGCCTGGCCATCTGTGCCCCCGGTCTGTGGATCACTCTAAAATGGTGGAGGTTGCCCCTCCAGTGAGTTCTCCAGACCACCAATCACCGACATGAGAACAGGATTTAAGTCCACAACAAAGTTTTATTTTTTCAAATAAAGTCTCGCCGTTGCTTATCAGCAATTGTCTTTTTCTCTCAATCTTGCTCCAACTCTCCTCCAACTCCAACTCCCACTCCACCCTGTCTCTCCTCCTGGCTGCTGCTTTATAACAAAGCAACAAGTGATTAGATAACCAGGCCTAGGTAGGCCATCTGCGCACTTGTCGCTGATTTCGAGGCTGGTCCTGGCACACCACCATTTGCTGCAGGCCACGCCCCCTCCACATACATCCACGCCAGACGCAGACTAGGAAGCCGTCCGGCCGCGTCTACTCCTCCCCCCCAGCCCTGTGAGGGAGCGTGAGAGAAAGTCGGCCACGGCCATCTGCGCCCCAGGTCTGTGGATCACTCTAAAATTGTGGAGGTTGCCCCCCCACTGGGTTCTCCAGACCACCAATCACCGACATGAGAGCAGGATTTCAGTCCACAACAAAGTCTTATTTTTTCAAATATCTCCCTGTTGCTTTTCAACAATTGTCTTTTTATCCTGCTCCAACTATCCTCTAACTCCCACTCCACCCCATCTCTCCTCCTGGCTGCTGCTTTATAAGAGAGCGACAGGTGATTAGATAACCATGCCCAGGTGGGCCGTCTACGCACCTGTCGCTGATTTTGAGGCTGGTCCTGGCACACCACCATTTGCTGCAGGCCACGCCCCCTCCACATACATCCACGCCAGACGCAGACTGGGAAGCCGTCCGGCCGTGCCTACTCCTCCCCCCCAGCCCTGTGAGGGAGCGTGAGAGAAAGTCGGCCACGGCCATCTGCGCCCCAGGTCTGTGGATCACTCTAAAATTGTGGAGGTTGCCCCCCCAGTGGGTTCTCCAGACCACCAATCACCGACATGAGAGCAGGATTTAGGTCCACAACAAAGTCTTATTTTTTCAAATAATGTCTCCCTGTTGCTTTTCAACAATTGTCTTTTTATCTTGCTCCAATTATCCTCTAACTCCAACTCCACCCCATCTCTCCTCCTGGCTGCTGCTTTATAGCAGAGCGACAGGTGATTAGATAACCATGCCCAGGTGGTCCATCTGCGCACTTGTCGCTGATTTCGAGGCTGGTCCTGGCACACCACCATTTGCTGCAAGCCACGCCCCCTCCACATACCTCCACGCCAGACGCAGACTGGGAAGCCGTCCGGCCGTGCCTACTCCTCCCCCCCAGCCTTGTGAGCGAGCGTGAGAGAAAGTCGGCCACGGCCATCTGCGCCCCAGGTCTGTGGATCACTCTAAAATTGTGGAGGTTGCCCCCCCAGTGGGTTCGCCAGACCACCAATCACCGACATGAGAGCAGGATTTAGATCCACAACAAAGTCTTATTTTTTCAAATAATGTCTCCCTGTTGCTTTTCAACAATTGTCTTTTTATCTTGCTCCAATTATCCTCCAACTCCCACTCCACCCCATCTCTCCTCCTGGCTGCTGCTTTATAAGAGAGCGACAGGTGATTAGATAACCATGCCCAGGTGGGCCATCTACACACCTGTCGCTGATTTCGAGGCCGGTCCTGGCACACACCCCTTCGCTGCTGGCCCACAGGCCACGCCCCCCTCCACACGTGTTCAATATCAAAATCAATAATAACGTCAGAGCTTCATTCCATCACCCAAAAAAAAACAAAAATGCAACTACAAAGTACTTAACTTTTCACAACCTGAGTATGTAAATTGATGCAAACTACATTTGAGGGGTATTTAGGTTTTTCTGCTGTCTGACTGCCAATAAATGTTGTCCTATATCATAATCCCCATTAAATTGCATGCAGGCTCTTTGCCTTCCTTCTTGTTTCAAATATGGCATCAGCATAATGCCAGTGAATATTATTGAATTACTTACCTCCTCCCCTGACCTTTCATACTGTACCTCATTTGTGCATCTCTCCATGTGACAGAGGATACTGTATGTATGATCGGATGAAGGAGATGGCATCTCGACACTTACATTGGATTCAGAGACTGTGCAAATGTCAGCAGGCCTCCCAGCACCTCCCAAGCAGTCAAACTGCAAATGGCACGGACACACTGCTGACCATATGGCTGCTGTAATTAATCATGCCGATTAGTTTTTGGCTCAGCCTCAATGTCTGCACAGTCACTTATGTAATTGCCGAACCCTATGAGCAAGCACTTCCCCTGGCTTTTCATTATCAGTGTGTTAAGGTCAAGTTAACGCCACAGCGGAGAGCATTTTGTTTGGGAACGTGTTGAATACATTTTAGCCAATTCTTAAAAAGAGTGGTACCTCAACATAAGAGTACGAGAAAGTTTGATCATATTACGCCTATACTGGCTTCCTGTGCACATAAAATGTGACTTATAGGTTTTACGACTTACGTATAAAATACTACACCAGGGGTGCCCACACTTTTTCTGCAGGCGAGCTACTTTTCAATGGACCAACTCGAGGGGATCTACCTCATTTATATATATCATTTATATTTATTTATTTATGAAAGAGACATTTTTGTAAACAAGTTAAATGTGTTTAATGATAATACAAGCATGTGTAACACATATAGATGTCTTTCTTTCACAAAGACAAGAATATAAGTTGGTGTATTACCTGATTCTGATGACTTGCATTGATTGGAATCGGACAGTAATGATGATAACGCCCACATTTTCAAATGGAGGAGAAAAAAAGTTGTCCTTTCTGTACAATACCACATGAAAGTGGTTGGTTTTTGGCATCTAATTCATCCAGCTTCCATACACTTTACAAGAAAAACATTGGCGGCAAATTCCGTAGCTTGCTTGATTGACATTCACGGCACCCGAGGGTCTTGTGAGATGACGCTGGCTGCTGCCAGTTCATTATTATGAAAAAATGACAGAGAGGAAGACGAGAAACACTTTTTATTTCAACAGACTTTCGCGCCGTCCCTTCCGTCAAAACTCTAAAGGCCGACTGCACATTTCCTATCTTCACAATAAAAGCCCTGCTTCATGCTGCCTGCGCTAACAAAATAAGAGTCTCGGAAAGCTGGCGTGCACAAGTGATGTGCACGCCAGCTTTCTGAGGGATCGCTTGTGCACGCCAGTTTTCCGAGACTCTGTATTTAGTTAACCTCCTTTTTTTATCTATTTTTTTTTCTTTGTTATGAAAAAGGGAGGTTTTTGTGGTTGGTGCACTAATTGTAAGTGTATATTGGTTTTTTTATGTTGATTTAATAAAAAAAAATATATATATATATATATTTTTTTTTTTCTAATAAAAATTAATAAAAAATTCTTCTGCGGCCCGGTAGGGACCAATGGTCTAGTGGAATCCTAAAAGTCAAACGCAATGAATCCACCTTTTTCTTTTCATCTTTTGAAACATGTTTATGCCACATCATACCGTATTTTCAGGAGTATAAGTCGCTCAAGAGTATAAGTCGCACCTGCCGAAAATGCATAATAAAGAAGGAAAAAAAAAAAAACATATATAAATCGCACTGGAGTATAAGTCGCATTTTTGGTGGAAATTTATTTGATAAAACCCAACACCAAGAATAGACATTTGAAAGGCAATTTGAAATAAATAAAGACTAGTAAACAACAGGCTAAATAATTTATATGAGGCATAAATAACCAACGAACAATGTGCCTGGTATGTTAACATAACATATTATGGTATGAGTCATTTAAAAAAATAACATATAGAACATGCTATACGTTTACCAAACAATCTGTCACTCCTAATCGATAAATCCCATGAAATCTTATACGTCTAGTCTCTTACGTGAATGAGCTAAATATTATTATTTGATATTTTACGGTATAAGATGTTAATAATTTCACACATAAGTCGCTCCTGAGTGTAAAAAAACTACAACTTATCGTCGGAACAATACGGTATTTATGGAAAACTAAATTTCACTTCAGCCATAATGCACTGAGCAGCCAGGAAAGGATGTTTAATGGCAATCATTACACTTTTCATTTTTACCATCAGTGGTACCGTACTGTGCCTGCGGTGGCATCGCAAAACAGCCAAATAAAATAAAATACAAATGAAAAAAAACACCTGTGGAGTTTATTTTAGATAAAATCTAATTTGATATGCTGGCCTATTATATGCAGTCATGCACAATGACAGTTTTAATGCAACTTTTCAATATATTTGTAAGTTTCCAAATGGTATAACCTTGAGGGCATTCAACTTTTGAGGCTCCACTCTATTTGTTCTCTCCCATTGTAGTTATTGCATTTGAAATGTGCCATTGCTCCGAATAATAGCAACAAAGCGGAATGCACTCTTGTACGTATGTGCCTATGGAGCCAACAAAAGGTGAAGAATAGCCTGCAGGCATTTGCAGGGTGTCCATAAAACACAAACTATGCGTTTCAAAGGCCCCCTTTTGTTTATAGAAACGGTTGAAAATAAACCGGAATTTGCATCGCAGCCTTGAATGCTTATGCGTTCATAAAGAGCGATACGAGCTCCCGTCCTTTCTCTGAAGCTTTCCTTTATGTTTCATGGCCATTTTATAACTGTGTTTATTGTGGGTTTTTTTTGTTGCTTTCATTTAAAGGCCTACTGAAATGAGATTTTCTTATTTAAACGTGGATAGCAGGTCCATACTATCCGTCATACTTGATCAATTTCCCCATTAATTTGAGCGAGGATGAAAGATTTGTGGATGATGATATTGATAGCGAAGGACTAGAAAAGAAAACAATTTAAAATAAAGTTTAAAAAAAAAGGCGATTGCATTGGGACGGATTCAGGTGTTTTTAGACACATTTACCGGGATAATTCTGGGGAAATCCCTTATCTTTCTATTGTGTTGCTAGTGTTTTAGTGAGATTAAATAGTTCCTGATGTGTGTATATATGATGGATGTGTGTGTGTTTGGGGTATATGCATGTGTGTATGTATGTGATTATGTGTGTATATATATGTATTGTATGTATGTATATGTATATATATATATATACTTATATATATATATAAATTGTATATGTGTGTGTATATATGTGTGTGTTGTGTATATGTGTGTGTGTACATATGTATATATGTAAGTGTGTGTGAATTTAAATGTATTATATATAGATAATATATAGCATCTACGCCGCAACCACTGAATTGAGTTACATTATATATATTATTGTATCATATATTGTATATATATATATATATATATATATATATATATATATATATATACATTCCACTGGTGTACTGTATGCAAATGAGCATGGAGGGTGGGACTTCTGAGAATGTATAATTGTCATGTCAAATTCTAAAGGGGTTAGAACAAGCTGGAACGAACGGATCTTTCGTTCTGGTTTGCTCTCGCTTTGCAAAGCTTGTTATTATTTGTTTGTTACTTTAATAAATCATTTTAAAGCTATTTGTCACTAAAGGATCGTCTTTAAGAAAATTTCCACGACAGTTTGTGAGGCTACAGACTAAAGCTTCCCAACTCCATCTTTCTACTTGGACTTCTCCATTATTAATTGAACAAATTGAAAAAAGATTCAGCAACACAGATGCCCAGAATACTGTTTAATCGCGCGATGAAAAGAGACGACTTTTAGCCGCAAATGGTGCTGCGCTAATATGTCGTCTACAGTCCGTGACGTCACGCGCACGAGTCATCATTCCGTGACGTTTTCAACAAGAAACTCCACGGGAAATTTAAAATTGCAATTTAGTAAACTAAACCGGCCGCATTGTCATGAGATTGATTGATTGATTGATTGATACTTTTATTAGTAGATTGCACAGTACAGTACATATTCCGTACAATTGACCACTAAATGGTAACACCCCAATAAGTTTTTCAACTTGTTTAAGTCGGGGTCCACGTTAATCAATTCATGGTACAAATATATACTATCAACATAATACAGTCATCACACAAGTTAATCATCATAGTATGTACATTGAATTATTTACATTATTTACAATCCGGGGGGTGGGATGAGGAGCTTTGGTTGATATCAGAACTTCAGTCATCAACAATTGCATCAACAGAGAAATGTGGACATTGAAACAGTGTAGGTCTTATTTAGTAGGATATGTACAGCCAGCAGAGAACATAGTGAGTTCAGATAGCATAAGAACAAGTATATACATTAGAAGTACATTTGAGTTGTTTATAATCCGGGGAGATGGGATGTGAATGGAGGAGGGTATTAGTAAAGTGTTGAAGTTGCCTGGAGGTGTTGTTTTAGAGCGCTTTTGAAGGAATATAGAGATGCACTTACTTTTATACCTGTTGGGAGTGCATTCCACATTGATGTGGCATAGAAAGAGAATGAGTTAAGACCTTTGTTAGATCGGAATCTGGGTTTAACGTGGTTTGTGGAGCTCCCCCTGGTGTTGTGGTTATGGCGGTCATTTACGTTAAGGAAGTAGTTAGACATGTACTTCGGTATCAAGGAGGTGATATGTGAGATGTGTTGCAATGTTAATATTTCAATCAATCAATCAATCAATGTTTACTTATATAGCCCTAAATCACTAGTGTCTCAAAGGGCTGCACAGACCACCACGACATCCTCGGTAGGCCCACATAAGGGCAAGGAAAACTCACACCCAGTGGGACGTCGGTGACAATAATGACTATGAGAACCTTAGAGAGGAGGAAAGCAATGGATGTCGAGCGGGTCTACTGGCTCACCTGCACTGGCTTCCTGTGCACTTAAGATGTGACTTTAAGGTTTTACTACTTACGTATAAAATACTACACGGTCTAGCTCCATCCTATCTTGCCGATTGTATTGTACCATATGTCCCGGCAAGAAATCTGCGTTCAAAGGACTCCGGCTTGTTAGCGATTCCCAAAGCCCAAAAAAAGTCTGCGGGCTATAAAGCGTTTTCCGTTCGGGCTCCAGTACTCTGGAATGCCCTCCCGGTAACAGTTCAAGATGCCACCTCAGTAGAAGCATTTAAGTCTCACCTTAAAACTCATTTGTATACTCTAGCCTTTAAATAGACTCCCTTTTTAGACCAGTTGATCTGCCGTTTCTTTTCTTTTTCTTCTATGTCCCACTCTCCCTTGTGGAGGGGGTCCGGTCCGATCCGGTGGTCATGTACTGCTTGCCTGTGTATCGGCTGGGGACATCTCTGCGCTGCTGATCCGCCTCCGCTTGGGATGGTTTCCTGCTGGCTGTGAACGGGACTCTCGCTGCTGTGTTGGATCCGCTTTGGACTGGACTCTCGCGACTGTGTTGGATCCATTGTGGATTGAACTTTCACAGTATCATGTTAGACCCGCTCGACATCCATTGCTTTCCTCCTCTCTAAGGTTCTCATAGTCATTATTGTCATCATTGATATATAAACTATCAGACTGCGTGGTGGGTAGTAGTGGGTTTCTGTAGGCCTTTAAGTTCATCCCAAACTTTGGAAGTGACCTATAATAGGAGAGTGCCCTAAGCCCTCATTAGTATGCACAGAGCTGTCAGGGTATGCGTCACCTGCTGTGTCGAAGGGCACCGTGCTAATCGTCCTTGGGATGACTAAAGCTTGGATTACGGCAACATCCCCCCCCCCCACTTATAGAAATGCAAAGATTGGCCCTTCAGAATTGACGGCAGACTGTTTGCGTGCGAGGAGTCAGAGGGTGACTCGAGGGGTGCCTGAAGGGCTCATGCTCGTCTACTTTGGAGTCGCATCCTTTCTGCTGCTCTTTCACCTTAACTCTGCGAGTGATAAGGTTTCTGCTCCTGCAGCTCTGCGGCCTTGCACGGTGATAACAAACCAGCGCGAGTCGGGCTGTTATCTCCTTGATGCTGACATTCACCTCATATTCCCGGTAACATGTGCCCCGAAAGGTATGGCGCTCTCATTGAGAAAACTGCAAAAAAAAAAAAGCACAGTGAGGGAAGACTCTGCACGGATGCGACCAAGAACTGCAGTCAAATAAATGAAGTGCGTCCGCCCACTGAGCCGCGGATTTGCGACATTTTGACAGGTCCATTCAGACTTTAGGCTTATTAGTTCATGCATTCGTTGTTGATATTGTGTGCGGCTGTGTCAGGAAGCCGTAATGAGCTCAGACCTTTCATGTGATTTGCTTTCATGAATAAGAAGAATGAAAAACAAATCAGTGTAAATCCCCGAACATTTTTCTAAAACAGTATAGGAAAAGAGACAGTAAATGCTGTGTTTTCCCTCTTGTTTCAAGCGTGTCTTTTGAACTAATTTGAGACACTTTGTTAGCCAGAATTTAATTATGTTTTACAATAAAAGACGTTTGGACTCCATAAGTGCAGGCTGTAAAAAGCTAGGATGTACCTTATCTCTCTGACTGTACTCTCGCCCGCATTTAGGATGGAGGTAATTTGCATTTTAATTTGAAGCTTGAACTTGTGTTTAATAGAATTAAACTGTGAGAGTTGTCTGATCCCTTAAAGGCTTAAACATAGCAAAGGTGCAGACTTGTTCAAGTTGTTGTGAGTCATGGGTACAACTCTGTTTGAGATAAGTCAGAGGTAAGGACTGCAATTATTGCATTTAGCATTTTCTCCATCGCAACACATTTACCTGTACAAAAGAAATGAAAGTATTTTCCAGGCTGTAGAGCGTATTTAAGCCGCACCTACAAACTTTCAGAATACATACTTATGTTTACTTATATTAGCCGCACCGGACTATAAGCCACATATAAAAACCAGTACTAAAGATTTGGCAAATGTTAATAGTTTCCAAACATTCCCTGTAACACGGCAGTAAAACGGCTGATCAAACAAAACAGAAGTCATCCTCCTGGACCCACTATCAATCAATGTTTATTTATATAGCCCTAAATAAAAAATGTCTCAAAGGACTGTACAAACCACTACGACTACGACATCCTCGGAAGAACCCACAAAAGGGCAAGGAAAACTCACACCCAGTGGGCAGGGAGTGGGACGCCAGTGACAATGCTGACTATGAGAAACCTTGGAGAGGACCTCAAATGTGGGCAACTCCCTCCTCTAGAGGACCGAAAGCAATGGATGTCGAGCGGGTCTAACATGATACTGTGAAAGTTCAATCCAAAGTGGCTCCAACACAGCCGTGAGAGTTCAGTTCAAAGCGGATCCAAGACAGCAGCGAGAGTCCCGTCCACAGGAAACCATCCCAAGCGGAGGCGGATCAGCAGCGTAGAGATGTCCCCAACCAATACACAGGCGAGGGGTCCATCCTGGGTCCCGACGAGCGGTCCATCCTGGGTCTCGACTCTGGACAGCCAGTACTTCATCCATGATCATCGGATCGGACCCCCTCCACAAGGGAGGCGGGGACATAGGAGAAAAAAGAAAATAAGTGGCAGATCAACTGGTCTAAAAAGGAGGTCTATTTAAAGGCTAGAGTATAGAAATGAGTTTTAAGGTGAGACTGAAATGCTTCTACTGAGGTAGCATCTCGAACTGTTACCGGGAGGGCATTCCAGAGTACTGGAGCCCGAACGGAAAATGCTCTATAGCCCGCAGACTTTTTTTGGGCTTTAGGAATCACTAATAAGCCGGAGTCTTTTGAACCCATATTTCTTGCCGGGACATATGGTACAATACAATCGGCAAGATAGGCTGGAGCTAGACCGTGTAGTATTTTATACGTAAGTAGTAAAACCTTAAAGTCACATCTTAAGTGCACAGGAAGCCAGTGCAGGTGAGCCAGTACAGGCGTAATGTGATCAAACTTTCTTGTTCTTGTCAAAAGTCTAGCAGCCGCATTTTATACCAACTGTAATCTTTTAATGCTAGACATGGGGAGACCCGAAAATAATACGTTACAGTAATCGAGGCGAGACGTAACAAACACATGGATAATGATCTCAGCGTCTTTAGTGGACAAAATGGAGCGAATTTTTGCGATATTACGGAGATGAAAGAAGGTCGTGTTAGTAACGCTTTTAATGTGAGACTCAAAAGAGAGAGTTGGGTCGAAGATAATACCCAGATTTTTTACCGAGTCACTTTGTTTAATTATTTGGTTGTCAAATGTTAAAGTTGTATTATTAAATAGAGGTCGGTGTCTAGCAGGACCGATAATCAGCATTTCCGTTTTTTGGGCGTTAAGTTGCAAAAAATTAGCGGACATCCATTGTTTAATTTCATTAAGACACGCTTCCAGCTGACTACAGTCCGGCGTGTTGGTCAGCTTTAGCTCAATAGACTCAATAACTCCACCGTTACATTTTTGTGAATTTACAAACCTAAAACAATACAAAAAGAATCCCGTCGTAAGTTAATAATACCAACAGAGAAACCTGCAAATGTGTTAGCCTATTCGCTAATGCTAACAATATTAGCTTGATTACATGTACCACTATGCTTGAAAACACCTACAGACATACATGGGACGGTTTAATAAGTAGGAATTGTTTTAGATATATTTGAAAATTTACAAACATTGCTTGGAGTGATGAATGAAGAATCCTTTTGATCAGAAACGCTATGGACTCAGTTGGTAGAATGGCCGTGTCAGCAACGTGTCAGCAACGTGAGGGTTGCAGGTTCGATTCCCGCTTGTGCCATCCTAGTCACTGCCGTTGTGTCCTTGGGCAAGACACTTTACCCACCTGCTCCCAGTGCCACCCACACTGGTTTAAATGTAACTTAGATATTGGGTGTCACTATGTAAAGCGCTTTGAGTCACTTGAGAAAAGGGCTATATAAATATACTTCACTTCAGTTCACTTTTAACGTCTGTTAGTAATAGTAAACGAAACGGTACCTGTAGTTGCATTTCAAGGCACAAAAAAGGTAGTACATTGTGGAAGGGGATTGTGATCAGCGTGCTGCAGGAGTAAAGGTCAGCGCCTCTGTCCAGGGTGCTGAAAACAGAGTGCCATCAGACGGGGGGGCGTGGCATGTGCTGACGGCGAGACACAGCTGGCAGATGATTAGTTTGCGCAGGTGGTACGTGTTAAACTAATCATCTGTTGTCTTCAACAGTGAGCGGCCGGGTGCAGGAGGTGGAGGAGGATCGGAGAAACTGAAAAGTCCACAAAAGTATTTGTTTGAATAACTACAAAAAACATATTAAACCCTGTCAACTCTGCACAACTGACTTCCAGTGTGACTGTGGGGAACTAGCGTGTGTGTGACAATCATTGGTACTTTAACTTTCAACTGTGAGTAGAAAAAGCTTATGTTTAACCTGTAGCACTTGAAGTTAGTGAACTTGTCCAAAAGATGGCGCCACAGCACAAACAATAAGACCGCATTTAAAATGTCTCTGCCGGGGGTTACGTGAAAACTATTGAGTACAAAACATTATTGCCGTTAGTTGAGAAAAATCCATAGATTTGCCGCACATTTTTAAAAGCAGCAGGGTCAAAGCGAGGGAAAAAAAAAGTAGCAGCTTATAGTCCGAAAAATACAGTATTTTGTGATCAGTGGCCGTGGATTTTAGAAATGATCTCTGACAGGAAAGAACTGCGCTGAAGAGCTGCTTGTAAATCATGTGGAAAATAAATGAATCTACAGTCTTCAATAATAAATACATGAATACATGTATCGCAGACCAACAATTATATTTGAGAAGCTTTAAAGCACGGGTGTCAAACTCTGGCCCGCCGTGTAATTTAATTTGGCCCTTGAGGCAATATCAACTTAGCATTAGAGCTGGCCCGCCGGTGTTATACAGCGTCAGTGCCGCTGTAACACCGCATTCACCGCTAATACGCATACTTGCCAACACTCCTAATTTTCCCGGTAGACTCCCGAATTTCAGTGCCCCTCCCGAAAATCTCCCGGGGCAACCTTTCTCCCGAATTTATACCTTTTTCCACCTGAACAACTACATTTAAGGCACTGCCTTTAGCGTTCTCTACAACTGGTCGTCACGTCCGCTTTTCCTCCATACTAACAGCGTGTCACATATTTGTGGCTTTTACACACACGCACAAGTGAATGCAAGGCATACTTGGTCAACAGTCATACAGGTCACACTGAAGGTGGCCGTATAAACAACTTTAGCAGTTACAAATATGAGCCACACTGTGAACCCACACCAAACAAGAATGACAAACACATTTCGGGTGAACATCCGCACCGTAACACAACAGAACAAATACCCACAACCGCTTGCAGCACTAACTCTTCCGGGAAACTTCCAGCAAACTGACCAATAATTAACGTTTCATTCATGCTTTTTCTCTTGCTACTTCAAAGCTTGAATGTTTGGTTCATTCATTATTGTTATTTTATTTTCAAATGTATTATTAGCCTGTGGAAAAAAAAATGATATTCACCTCAGAAGATTGCAAATAGAAAAAAAGGCATAACATTTTTATTTAAATTGTATTTGATATGCCATTGATATTTTTTTAATTATTAGGGTCCATGGGCCAAAGACCCTATTGAAACTGCTGTGTTTTATTATTATTCCGCACCTATGCGCTGTAATTTGACCCCCTTAACATGCTTCAAAACTCACCAAATTTGACACACACGTCGGTATAGCAAACCTTCCCAACATATTAAGCAACCAATCCCCCAAAATGAAATTTGCGCTCTAGCGCCCCCTAGGAAAAAATTACAGACAAAACTGCATGTAACTTCTGTTAGGAATGTCATGGCGACATGAAACAAAAACTCCTATGTAGGTCTGACTTAGACCCAATTTTCATAAACTCACTTCTTTCAGCAAAAATCTACAGGAAGTTGGCAAAAACCCTTTCAAAATAAAATTTTTGCAAAAAATGCAATTTTTGCGTCTTTGCGCTGTAATTTGACCCCTTTAAAATGCTTCAAAAGTCACCAAACTTGGCGCACACTTAAGGACTGGCGAATATTTTGCGATCTAATGAGAAAAACAAAACCCCAAAACTACAAATTGCGCTCTAGCGCTATTTTGGAATAAAACACTGAAAAAACTGCTCCCAGGAAGAAAACACAGACAAAACTGCTTGTAACTTCCGGTAAGAATGTCGGAGAGACATGAAACAAAAACGTCTATGTAGGTCTTGCTTAGACCTACATTTCATAGATTGACAACCCCCAACAAAAATCAACAGGAAGTTTGCAATCCCCCCTTCAAAACAAAAGTTTTGTAAAAACCGGTCACCTTTCTTCAAACATTATCTCCTTTGAGTGCGTTCGTTGTTTTGGCTTCAAACTCGCACAGGAGAGGGATTGAACCCTTCTGATTAAAAGTATAGAACAGAGATTTGATAAGTTCTCAGGTTCTGATTTTATGCGCCTTCAAAGAACCCCTGTGCAAAGTCTCCTATAAAATGTCATTTTTGCCACTTTGAGCTGTTATTTGACCCCCTTAAAATGCTTTTAAACTCACCAAACTTGACACACACATCAGGTCTGGCAAAAATTGCGATCTGTTGAAAAAACCTAACCTCAAAACTCAAAATTGCGCTCTACCGCCCCCCCTAGGAATACAACACGGACAAACTGCTCCTAAGAAGAAAACACAGACAAAACTGCTTGTGACTTCCGATAGGAATGTCAGAGAGACATGAAACAAAAAACACTATGTAGGTCTCACTTAGACCTACATTTTAATAATTAACATACTTTAGCAAAAATCAACAGGAAGTTTGATATTTTCACTTCAATACAACAACTGCATTACTTTCACAATGCATTATATTCTCAAAATAGAGGGTCCAAAGCGTCTTCTAACGCTTATGGGGCCGTGGTGTCTCGGGGGCAGCAGCCAAAGGCGGACCCGACCAATGCTGCTTGCAGCTTTAATTATTATTTGAAACTGGATTTTGCATGTCACTAAAGTTATATAAGCCTTGCTTTTTCAATATTTAATGCAAAACTTGTTTGGGTCCCTATTAAAAGGTTAATTTGTTCAACCTTGGCCCGCGGCTTTGTTCAGTTTTAAATTTTGGCCCACTTTGTATTCGAGTTTGACACCCCTGCTTTAAAGGAACCTGACTGCTAGCAAAGCCAACTGCATCCTCTGCTGTAACATTTAGGTTGTGCAATGGCATTACTATGATTGTACTTTGGCGACATAAGTTCCATTATGTATGTATATCTACAGTATATGTACAGTGCAGGCCTAAAGTTTGGACGCATCTTTTCATTCAATGCGTGTTGTCTATTTTCATGACTATTTACATGGTAGATTGTCACTGAAGGCATCAAAACTATGAATAAACACATGTGGAGGTATGTACTTAACAAAAAAAAAGGTGAAATAACTGTAAACATGTTTTATATTGTAGTTTCCTGCAAAATAGCCACCCGTTGCTCTGATTACTGCTTTGCACACGCTTGGCATTCTCTCAATGAGCTTCAAGAGGTAGTCACCTGAAATGGTTTGCACGTCACAGGTGTCATAGTTTTGATGCCTTCAATGACAATCTACAATGTAAATGCAAGCGCAGTGAAATTATATATATATATATATATATATATATATATATATATATGTATATATATATATATATATATATGTATATATATATATATATGTAGAAGCATTTAAGTCTCACCTTAAAACTCATTTGTATACTCTAGCCTTTAAATAGACTCCCTTTTTAGACCAGTTGATCTGCCGTTTCTTTTCTTTTTCTTCTATGTCCCACTCTCCTTTGTGGAGGGAGTCGGGTCCGATCCGGTGGCCATGTACTGCTCGCCTGTGTATCGGCTGGGGACATCTCTGAGCTGCTGATCCGCCTCCGCTTGGGATGGTTTCCTGCTGGCTCCGCTGTGAACGGGACTCTCGCTGCTGTGTTGGATCCGCTTTGGACTGGACTCTCGCGACTGTGTTGGATCCATTATGGGTTGAACTTTCACAGTATCATGTTAGACCCGCTCGACATCCATTGCTTTCCTCCTCTCCAAGGTTCTCATAGTCATCATTGTCACCGGCGTCCCACTGGGTGTGAGTTTTCCTTGCCCTTATGTGGGCCTACCGAGGATGTCGTAGTGGTTTGTGCAGCCCTTTGAGACACTAGTGATTTAGGGCTATATAAGTAAACATTGATTGATTGATTGATATATATATATATATATATATATATATATATCCATCCATCCATTTTCTACCGCTTATTCCCTTTTTGGGTCGCGGGGGGCGCTAGTGTCTATCTCAGCTACAATCGGGCGGAAGGCGGGGTACACCCTGGACAAGTCGCCACCTCATCGCAGGGCCAACACAGATAGACAGACAACATTCACACTAACATTCACACACTAGGGCCAATTTAGTGTTGCCAATCAACCTATCCCCAGGTGCATGTCTTTGGAGGTGGGAGGAAGCCGGAGTACCCGGAGGGAACCCACGCATTCACGGGGAGAACATGCAAACTCCACACAGAAAGATCCCCAACCCGGGATTGAACCCAGGACTTAAGGACCTTCGTATTATGAGAAAGAAGCACTAGCCCCTCTGCTACCGTGAAAATATACATATATAAATATATATATGAAATATTTGACTTGGTGAATTGTAGCTGTAAATATACTCCTCCCCTCTTAACCACGCCCCCACCCCACCCCCCACCTCCCGAAATCAGAGGTCTCAAGGTTGGCAAGTATGGGCTTGGGACTGTGGCTCTTCTTCCGATTCGGGTTGTAGACCCAGACCAACTCACCCGGAGCGAAGTCCCTTCCTTGGGTCGTCATGTCATACTAACACTTTTGTTTCATGCTAACTTCCTGCAGCTGCCTTGGCACGAAACTGTAGGCTGAGTCCAATCGGTCCTGCAATTTCCTGGCGTATTCTGGCCCTGCAGTGAAAGCCGGGGCATCAGGTGGGTGGCCAAAGGCCAGCTTTGCTGGTGTGCACATCTCTCTCCCTAGCATGACGAGCACCGGTGTGGACTCTGTGGATTCCGGGACTGCAGAGCGACACGCCATCAGTGTTTGTCCCAGTCACGCTGATGGTGGGTGGTGACAATGGCGAGCTGGTCTCTCACCACCAACCCATTGCTCTGAGGGTGCAATGGAGTAGTTTTGTGGATGCCCAGGCACACAAGTCCGCAAACACCTTGGTCACTGTGAAGGGATACCATGATGCCAAACCGACTTATCATGTCCTTCACCAGGGATCAGCGATGGTCTCCGCCTCCTGGTTGGGAATGGCGTGTGCCTCTGGCCACTTAGTGAAATAGTCGACATAGTGGTTTCCCTTGTCAGAACGTGTGTACGACCCTGTGATGTCAACTCCTACCCTGTCCATGGGACAACTCCACTGGGAACTGTTGGAGCGGGGGCCTGTGAGCGCCCTGGTGGGGCCGCAAAGCTAGAATATAAACTGTCTGAAAAAGAGCACCACTGCCAGGAGTTCTCGGCGGGTGACACAGTAATTTCGTTAAGACTAAATGGGTTTCTGGCTAAAGTATACCACCTACCTCTCCCCTTACTGCCATAGCTGTGCAAGTATCCCCCCCACCCCGCTGGCATCAGTGTCCAGTAAGAACGGCAGGGCAGGGTCAGATCGGGCGAGTGACACGAATGCCTCCTGGCACCCGTCGGACCACACATAGTCTTTTCCCTTTTCTAGCAATCGATACAGAGGAGGGGCGATTGCAGCAAAACCCCACACATGCCTCCGATAGTAGGAGGCAAGCCTAATGAAGCTCTTCAGCTGTCCTTGGTCTCGAGGGGTGGGCCAGTCTCTCAATGCCCGTACCTTCTCAGCCATGGCGCCAATGCCATCTTAAACAAGCTCATACCCTAAGAAGGTTACCTCTCGCTGCATGAACCAACATTTCTCGGGGTGCAGTTTGAAGCACGCTGCTTGAATCCTCTCCAGGACTCTCCTCAGGGACCCCAGGGCTGCTTTGGAAGAACGCCCCTGTACCAGGATGTCGCCCAGTAAGTACTTTGGCCATAAGCCGGGCGAAAGTGGCGGTGGCATTACAGAGTACAAAAATAAAAACGTTGTTTTGCCACAAGTGCCGGCATGTACAGAAGGTGGATTTAGGGCGATATTCGCGAGAAATGGGGACTGTGTAGTATCCGCTTTCAAGATCCAGAGTGGTGAACCACAAAGAGTCCAAGGACTCGTCAATTCAGGGGAAGGGGTAAGAGTCCTTCGTGGTCACTTCATTCAGCCGTCTATAAACCATACAGAATCGCCAATCACCAGCAACGTAGAACCGTTGCTGTTCAGGGTCCAGCAGCAGGAGACACGAAAGAGCCTCTCCCTTCAGACACAACACCAATTGCAATGTTTTGTCCCTCGTCGCCCACCTTTTAGCGTCCGCCAACAGCTCAAATTGAGCATGGAACGCCTCCCAATCCGATCCACGGGCAAATTTAGTCGTCTTCACCGAGACAGCAGAAGATGGGAGGGACGCGCCGTGCAGGGAAGCAGCAGGCGGTGTGGGTGACATCTTGACGTCCTCACAGGAGTGCGGCTGTTCGACGGTCACTCGCTCCTAAACGGCGTACTTCCGCTCAACTTTAAAAGGGAACATTCTCACAATTTCTGAAGGGTTAAAGCCAATAAAAATGAGTTCCCAGTGGCTTATTTAATTTTTTCGAAGTTTTTGTCAAAATTTTACCCATCACGCAATATCCCGAAAAACGGCTTCAAAGTGCCTGATTTTAACCGTTGTTATATTCACCCGTCCATTATCCTGGGACGTCACACAGAAACAAACATGGCGGATAGCACATAAAGGTATAGCGATATTAGCTCTAATTCAGATTCGGATTTCAGCGCCGTAAGCGATTCAACAGATCACGCATGTATTGAAACGGATGGTTGGAGTGTGGAGGCAGGTACCGAAAACGAAATTAAAGAAGAAACAGAAGCTTTTGAGCCATTTCACGACAGACAGCGGCACGGGAGGAAGCGCGGACGAATTCGGCGATCGCCTTCTAACCAATGATTGGTATGTGTTTGTTTGGCATTAAATGTGGGTGGAGGGAAAGGCCGGAAGCAAATATAGCTACAAATGAGGATAAATGATGCAATTTGTACATACAGCTAGCCAAAATAGCATGTTAGCATCGATTAGCTTGCAGTCATGCCGTGACAAATTATGTCTGATTAGCACACTCCACATAAGTCAATAACATCAACAAGACTCACCTTTGTGATTTCGATGACTTTATCGTTGGTAAAGCATCTGCTTTGTGTCGCAGGATATCCACACATTCTTGCCATCTCTGTCGTAGCATAGCTGTCGACGGAAAAATGTGCAGAACAAACGAGGGACTTTCGCATAGTTTGACCAGTGGTGCAACTTGAAACTGTCTCTGTTTGTGTTGTTACACCCTCCGACAACACACCGACGAGGCATGATGTCTCCAAGGTACCGGAAAACAGTCGAAAAAAAAGGAAAATAACAGAGCTGATTTGACTTGGTGTGTGTAATGTGTTTGAGAACGTCACGGGTGAAAGGTCATTGCTCCGACAGGCGAACACTTGAAAGGCGTTTAAATCGCCAAATCGGTTAAAAAAACATATGGTCTTTTGTCTGCAACATCAAGGTATATATTGACGCTTACATAGGTCTGGTGATAATGTTCCCCTTTAAACTTGCAGAAGTTCAACATGCTAAATGGCCTGCAGCCCTAGTTAACTCACAGACTGAAGCTAACTCACTAACGAGCAATCCGCAACGTGTCCTTACCCTATGTCTCTTTTTAGATAGTTGTTTTTACTTCTGGCGCCAATTAGATTAGATAGTTAGATTTAGATTAGATAGTACTTTATTTATTCCGTCAGGAGAGTTCCTTCAGGAAAATTATAATTTTCAGCACAATCCCATTCAAGATCAGACAAACATTACAGGGAGACAGAACAGGATCGCTGACGGGTCTGCCGGCTTCCAGCGCCCCTTACAAAAAAAGATGAGATACAGGTAAACAAAGGGGGGGAGAAAAAAATAGAAGATTAAAATAAAATAAAAAAATCGGTCTTAGCCTGGGCCCTGGAGAGGGGGTGCAGACTGAGGCCAAGGGAAAAAAACAACAACTCATAGCCATAGTACACATCCCTCTTACATGTGTGTAAGAGGGAGACATCAAACATCAAAGAACACAGAGGACATTAAAGACATTAAAGCAGCAGATACAACCAGACACTTCTACATACAGCTATGAATAAAAAGTAAAAGAAACATATCCACTGTGGTGGCCTCTGGGGTGTTCCACGCCATCGGCCGCTGGGGTGGAGGGAGGATGGCCAGAGACAGGAGCAGACCCAACAAAGCAACCAAGACAGCCGACTCCACTCTCGGCCAATGTCCAGTCCGCATGGATGAGCGAGGATACGTCCAAGGTGACTGAGGTGTCCGACACCTGCTCACCCAGTCGAGACACCGCGAAGCCTCTCCGTCCCAGCACTCAGTGCTAACTCCGCAGCCCTGTCCCCTCATCCGCATCTCCTCCAGTCCCTCCAAAGCGACTCCGGTGTGGCAGACACCCAGCAGCTAGTCTCCATGGCCAAAAGGCTCCCGGGAGGCAGATCCAGAAGTCCACAAAAAAAGCACCACAGAGGTCACGAAAGTGACACCCCTTATCACACAGTCCCAAAGGGTCCCGGACCAAAAGGCAAAAAAATATAATAACACATAAAAACAAGAGGGAAACACAAAAGGATGATACAAGAGCACAGAGTTCCTGCCTACAGCAGCCACTACAGCAGCGCCATCTTGGAAAAAATGTAATATTCCAGGAATGTAGGCACACACAATTTATTTTTGTCTTGACTTTTTTTGCACAAGATGCGACACAACCACACAACATACATCAACGTGCATCTCCTCTCTCTTACCGGCAATACTTAAATGTCGTTCCTCCCACAATAAATGTTAATTCTCTGTCTCTCTGTCAGGTTCAAACACTGAGGACATCTATTAAACAGACGAGAAGCAAGGAATCATGCAGAGACAGAGTTCAATTTAGCTCATGAGGAGAACGCATGGCGCTGCACACTTAGTCACAGTCCCGCCCTACGCTCTAAGATTCAGCTCCCGTGTCCCTTTTTTTATTCAGGGTTCAATAGTCGACATCACTGAAGCCACCTCTAAAATGAGTGGTCACATATATTATGCAAAGCAGGTCCAGGACCCACAGTACGTGACGGACTGGGCTGGAGGCCTTGTGATTTCGCCCTGTCCCCGCTTCGTCTGAGTGTTGTCATCTTATCTTCGTTGAGGTCCCTGAAGTCTCTCCTTCGTCTGTGTGCTGTCATATTATCTCCGTTGAGGTCTTTGAAGTCCTTGGCTGTTAGCGGGCTAAAACAAAGACAACATCTGTGGCTGAGGCCACCCCTCAGACAAGAAGTTTTGTCCTTGCATTGATTAGAAAAAGTCTAACTTGAGCACAATAGCTAATAACTAACGCAACGGACTTTAAGCATACTAAAGCTAGTGTGATAATATATATATAATTATTTTAACACTCTCCCCTGAAGTCCCGCCCCCCAGCCAAAGCCGTTGGCTAAAACCCCGCAGCCAGTCGCTACAGTATATTTGCAGTTCGTCATATCATCTTCTCTTTGTCTCTTAAAAAAACAAAGGGCATGACCCTGGTGTAATCTATTGTAGTATTGGCCATGGTTACTGGTTCGATTCCAGTCAAGTGAACTCATGTTAGGTTGCCCCTGAGCAAAACACCAAACTCCAGCTCCTGATGGGTTGTGTACTCTAGCCTTTAAATAGACTCCCTTTTTAGACCAGTTGATCTGCCGTTTCTTTTCTTTTTCTCCTCTGTCCCACTCTCCCTTGTGGAGGGGGTCCGGTCCGATCCGGTGGCCATGTACTGCTTGCCTGTGTATCGGCTGGGGACATCTCTGCGCTGCTGATCCGCCTCCGCTTGGGATGGTTTCCTGCTGGCTCCGCTGTGAACGGGACTCTCGCTGCTGTGTTGGATCCCCTTTGGACTGGACTCTCGCGACTGTGTTGGATCTATTATGGATTGAACTTTCACAGTATCATGTTAGACCCGCTCGACATCCATTGCTTTCCTCCTCTCCAAGGTTCTCATAGTCATCATTGTCACCGACGTCCCACTGGGTGTGAGTTTTCCTTGCCCTTATGTGGGCCTACCGAGGATGTCGTAGTGGTTTGTGCAGCCCTTTGAGACACTAGTGATTTAGGGCTATATAAGTAAACATTGATTGATTGATTGATTGATTGTGGTAAGTCCTTCCCATGGCAGCTTCGTTTGATTGATTGATTGATTGATACTTTTATTAGTAGATTGCACAGTACAGTACATATTCCGTACAACTGACCACTAAATGGCAACACCCGAATAAGTTTTTCAACTTGTTTAAGTCGGGGTCCACGTTAATCAATTAATGTTATTCTGCCCTCAGTATTCTGCGATTTTCTTGTTCCTAATGTGAATGATGATAAAAAAAAAACCTTCTACGAAACTGCATTCGGTCCATGGTCGGATCTGAGGAAAAATAGAATGCAACCAGCAAAGCCTGGATCTATAATTGGAATCTACGCTATGACAGGGAGGATATTCATAGATATATTGAAGCTGGATGGATATTAGCTTCTCCTTGGCAATGAACAGTATGTAAAACTACCGCAGAGTTACTATTCTGCAGTCCACATGTTCCACTGAAGCGCTCATCTTAACGATTCTAGATAAGAATCGTGAAGCAGTCAGCGTTGTAGCCTTCAAAGACCTCTACAACAACTTCAAAACCCTCCGGCAACGTTTTACATAGACACTGCAAGGATATATATCCATCCATCCATCCATTTCTACCGCTTATTCGCGTCGGGGTCGCTGGAGCCTATCTCAGCTACAATCGGGCGGAAGGCGAAGTACACCCTGGACAAGTCGCCACCTCATCACAGGGCCAACACAGATAGACAGACAACATTCACACTCACATTCACACACTAGGGCCAATTTAGTGTTGCCAATCAACCTATCCCCAGGTGCATGTCTTTGGAAGTGGGAGGGGCCTATCCCCAGGTGCATGTCTTCAGAGGTGGGAGGGGCCTATCCCCAGGTGCATGTCTTTGGAAGTGGGAGGAAGCCGGAGTACCCGGAGGGAACCCACGCAGTCACGGGGAGAACATGCAAACTCCACACAGAAAGATCCCGAGCCCGCGATTGACCCCAGGACTACTCAGGACCTTCGTACTGTGAGGCAGACGCACTAACCCCTCTTCCACCGTGCTGCCCTATATATAATAGACACGTTCATAACAATATATAATTTGCGTATTTTGATCATTTTTTATTTCTGGCGACGTGTGTTCCTACTTCAGGGATCAAACACGAGTGTGTTCCAATCATGGCAGACTTGGTAACACACAATGCAAACAAATATTTTTGGACAAATGAGGATTTACAACCTTGTACTTTTGCAGTTAGATGTACTGCTGCTAATAGAAGCGAGCACCAAGGAAGAGTGAGACATTGAAGCAGACGGAAGCCAGGAGAGGGGGAGGAGAACTATTTTTACGCTATAAATATGAAACTTCAAGTACCTAGGAGTCTTGTTCACGAGTGGGGGAAGAGTGGATCGTGAGATCGACAGGCGGATCGGTGCGGCGTCTTCAGTAATGCGGACGTTGTACCGATCCGTTGTGGTGAAGAAGGAGCTGAGCCGGAAGGCAAAGCTCTCAATTTACCGGTCGATCTACGTTCCCATCCTCACCTATGGTCATGAGCTTTGGGTCATGACCGAAAGGATAAGATCACGGGTACAAGCGGCCGAAATGAGTTTCCAGGTCTCTCCCTTAGGGTGAGAAGCTCTGCCATCCGGGAGGAACTCAAAGTAAAGCCGCTGCTCTTCCACATCAAGAGGAGCCAGATGAGGTGGTTCGGGCATCTGGTCAGGATGCCACCTGAACGCCTCCCTAGGGAGGTGTTTGGGGCACATCCAACCGGTAGGAGGCCACGGGGAAGACCCAGGACACTTTGGGAAGACTATGTCTCCCGGCTGGCCTGGGAACGCCTCGGGATCCCCCGGGAAGAGCTAGACGAAGTGGCTGGTGAAAGGGAAGTCTGGGCTTCCCTGCTTAGGCTGCTGCCCCCGCGACCCGACCTCGGATAAGAGGAAGAAGATGGATGGATGGATGGAAATATGAAACTTGTAGGCAAGCTATCCATCCATCCATCCATCCATTTCCTACCGCTTGTTCCCTTTGGGGTCGCGGGGGGCGCTGGTGCCTATCTCAGCTACAATCAGGCGGAAGGCGGCGTACATCCTGGACAAGTCGTCACCTAATCGCAGGGCTTGTAGGCTAGCTATTTCGACTTAAATGGATTACGTACCCAAAATCAAGAGGAAACGTGCCCAGAGTCACTTCAATATCGATCATGATACCCTCAGCATGCCATGCGTGTTAGTATCACTACAATACCATGTCTGGCAAGCTCAGTCGTGTACGAACAAAACATGAAACAAAGGCAAATACTTTACATATACTGCAATATGATTGTCCACGTTTTTCAGTACGAACAAATTGGTGTCGTATCGCAGTGTTGTTTGTACATTACGAACAAAAACGCGTTTGTGTTGTTGTAGAAGCTAGGTAATCTATTGCCAGAGTTACAGTAGCTATTACGACTAATACCGTTGTTTTTCCTAGGATAGGCCTATAGACACAACAACACTACACCCTGGACAATAGGCAAATGCACATACACCCCATCACCCCCACCCCACACCTTCAACATCGCTTGATTCCGCTTAGGGGCAACGGACGACTGAGTAGCACTGATACAGCAGCAGCCGGCCTCCGTAGCGTCCACTCCCTCCCCTCTGTTGCAAGTTTTGTTGATTCTATGTAATATGTTTATGTGAGCTATGGCTGAGGTGTTTTCTGTGGCCTCAGTCTGGACCCTTCCTCGAGTCCAGCCTTTGATTGAATATTTTCTTACTCTCCAGTTCCACTTTAAATGTATCAATACTAGCAGCTGAACAATGGATACTTTAATGAGAAACAAAACATTGATATATGTCGCAAGATCAATAAAATAGCCCATCCATTGTGATGATGCAAAAATGACAAGGGGGGAATGGAGCATGATTTATCTTGGAATTATATTTATTTTTTTCCATTTTCCTATCTTGTTCCAGAGTGTACCCACTGTTACTACATTTCAGCAATAATTTTATATTCTCAAGGGACAGTTGTATAAAAAAAATAACTTAAATTATTCTGTGTACAACACATCTGTAGGCGAAACACAATGATCTTGACACTTACTTGCCATACAAGCTGCACACTGACTAATCTACAAGTTTCATTTCTATATTGTTGTACCCTGAGAAGATATACTGTAGTAAAAAAAAATGGTTGCTGAAATATATGGGTTTAGTCATTTTGTCAGATTAGTCTTGCCTTCAACAAGACCTTAAAACCAGTGAAATTCGTAAATGAAAACAAAATACAATGATTTGCGAATCCTTTTCAACCTATATTCAATTGAATAGACTGCAAAGACAAGATACTTAACGTTTGGAAAACTAAATTTTTTTGCAAATGTTAGCTCCTTGGGAATTTGATGCCTGCAACATGTTTCAAAAAAAGCTGGCACAAGTGGAAAAAAAAGACTGAGAATTTTAGGAATGCTCATATTTGGTTCAGTTTAAGAACAACATTTCTCAACGAGCTATTACAAGGAATTTAGGGATTGCACATTCTACGGTCCGTATTATTGCCAAAAGGTTCGGAGAATCTGGAGAAATCCCTGCACGTAAGCGATGATATCACGGACCTTTGATCCCTCAGGCGGTACTGCATTAAAACCCAACATCAGCGTGTAAAGGATATCACCACATGGGCTCAGGAACACTTCAGAAAAACACCGTCAGTAACTACAGTTTGCTGCTACATCTGTAAGTGCAAGTTAAAACTCTGCTATGCAAAGCCAAAGCCATTTATCAACAAAACCCAGACACACTGCCGGCTTTGCTGGGCCTGAGCACGTATGCAAAATGGAAAAGTGTTCCGTGGTCTTACGAGTCCACTTTTCAAATTGTTTTTTTTTTTTTAAACTGTGGACGTTGTGTACTCCGGAAAAAGATAAAAAGAACCATCCGGATTGTTATAGGCGCAAAGTTCAAAAGCCAGCATCTGTGATGGTATGGGGGTGTATTAGTGCCCAAGGCATGGGTAACTTAAACATCTGTGAAGTCACCATCAATGCTGAATGGTCCATACAGGTTTTGGAGCAACATATGTTGCCATCCAAGCAACGTTATCATGGACGCCCCTGCTTATATCAGCAAGACAATGCCAAGCCACGTTTTACAAAAGCGTGGCTTCCTAGTAAAAGAGTGCGTGTACTAGACTGGCCTGCCTGTAGTCTAGACCTGTCTCCCATTGAAAATGTGTGGCACAATATGAAGCCTAAAATACCACAACAGAGACCATGGACTGTTGAACAACTTAAGCTGTACATCACGCAAGAATGGGAAAGAATTCCACATAAAAAGCTTAAAAAATTGGTCTTCTCAGTTCCCAAACATTTACTGAGTGTGACGGTTAGCTGGCATCGTGGTGTGGGTTCGTTTTCTCTATTATGCAGTCGGACTGGACACAGTGTGGAGGTAAGAAATGATGATTTATTTATACTAACAAAACAAACTAAGAACAGAAACACTTGCACAAGGCACTTAAGGCAAAACAAACAGAACTAGCATGGGAGCTACAAAGAACAAAAAGCGCTAGCATGTGAGCCAGGGAACAAGCAAAGGAATAGCGTGGAAGCTAATGAATACAAAAAGTAGTTTACCACAATCGAGAATCAGCGACGTCACCTGTTGCATCGAACAAAAACTAGCATGCGAGATCGAATGAAAAAAAAGGGCAGGCTTAAATAAAGGTGATAATCACAAAGCAGGTGCACGTGAAAAACAAGAGGCAGGTGACACTAATTGCGTAGCTATGGAAACGGAAACAAACAGGAAGTGCCACCAGGAACAAAGGAAGACAAATTTCAAACAGGATGTGATACAAAACAGAACAAAACCAGAATATGACATGATCCAAGTAGCGGATCATGACACTGAGTGTTGTTAAAGGAGAACCTTATCACCAGACCTATGTAAGCGTCAATATATACCTTGATAGTGCAGAAAAAAGACCATCTATTTTTTTTAACCGATTTCCGAACTCTAAATGGGTGAATTTTGGCGAATTAAACGCCTTTCTGTTTATCGCGCTAGAAGCGATGAAGGATGTGACGTCTCCGAGGTAACACACCCGCCCTTTTCATTTTCAACACATTACAAACACCGGGTCACAGCTTTGTTATTTTCCGTTTTTTTTGACTATTTTTTGGAACCTTGGAGACATCATGCATCGACGGTGTGTTGTTGGAGGGTGTAACAACACTAACAGGGAGGGATTCAAGTTGCACCACTGGCCCAAAGATGCGAAAGTGGCAAGAAATCTGCCGCCAGACCCCCATTGAATGTGCTGGAGTTTCTCCACATTTTACCGGCGGTGCTAAAGCAGACATGGCACAGAGATGTATGGATAACCTGCAGATGCATTTGCAACGATAGTCAACGAAATCACAAAGGTGAGTTTTGTTGATATTGACTGCCAGCTAATCGATGCTAACATGCTACGCTAATCGATGCTAACATGCTATTTACCGGCGGTGCTAAAGCAGACATGGCACAGAGATGTATGGATAACCTGTAGTTGCATTTGCAACTATATTACGTTTCCTCCCAACCACATTTAATGTGAAACAAACACTTACCAATCGACGGATTTAAGTTGCTCCAGTGTCAAAAGATGTGAAAGTCCTGATCGTTTGGTCCGCACATTTTACCGGCGATGCTAACGCAGCTATTCGGCCATGCTATGGCTATGAATAGCGTCAATAGCTATTCGCTCAATAGCTTCAGTTTCTTCTTCAATATTTTCATACTCCAACCATCTGTTTCAATACATGCGTAATCTGTTGAATCGCTTAAGTCGCTGAAATCCGAGTTTGAATCCGAGCTAATGTCGCTATATCTTGCTGTGGTATTCCCATTGTTTGTTTACATTGGCAGCACTGTGTGACGTCACAGGGAAATGGCCAGTGTCTTCGCAGAGAGCGAAAAAAAGGCACTTTTGAAGCTTTATTTAGGGATATTCCGAGACCGGTAAAATTTTGAAAAAAACTTCCAAAAATACAACAAGCCACTGGGAACTGATTTTTATTGTTTTTAACCCTTTTCAAATAGTGATAATGTTCCGCTTTAAAAGGAAAGGCCATGTAACACAGTGGTAAAATGACCCTGTGTCAACTTTTTTGCAATGTGTTGCTGCCATTAAATTCTAAGATAATTATTATTTGGAAAAAAATTAAATAAAAAATAAGTTTCTCAGTTCAAACATTAAATATCCTGTGTTTGCAAACCATCCATCCATCCAGCCATCATCTTCCGCTTATCCGAGGTCGGGTCGCGGGGGCAACAGCCTAAGCAGGGAAACCCAGACTTCCCTCTCCCCAGCCACTTCGTCTAGCTCTTCCCGGGGGATCCCGAGGCGTTCCCAGGCCAGCCGGGAGACATAGTCTTCCCAACGTGTCCTGGGTCTTCCCCGTGGCCTCCTACCGGTTGGACGTGCCCTAAACACCTCCCTAGGGAGGCGTTCGGGTGGCATCCTGACCAGATGCCCGAACCACCTCATCTGGCTCCTCTCGATGTGAAGGAGCAGCGGCTTTACTTTGAGTTCCTCCCGGATGGCAGAGCTTCTCACCCTATCTCTAAGGGAGAGACCTGGAAACTCATTTCGGCCGCTTGTACCCGTGATCTTATCCTTTCGGTCATGACCCAAAGCTCATGAACATAGGTGAGGATGGGAACGTAGATCGACCGGTAAATTGAGAGCTTTGCCTTCCGGCTCAGCTCCTTCTTCAACACAACGGATCGGTACAACGTCCGCATTACTGAAGACGCCGCACCGATCCGCCTGTCGATCCCACAATCTACTATTCCCTCACTCGTGAACAAGACTCCTAGGTACTTGAACTCCTCCACTTGGGGCAGGGTCTCCTCCCCAACCCGGAGATGGCATTCCACCCTTTTCCGGGCGAGAACCATGGACTCGGACTTGGAGGTGCTGATTCTCATTCCGGTCGCTTCACACTCGGCTGCGAACCGAACCGATCCAGTGGTTTGCAAACCACTGAATTGAATATAAGTTGAAAAGGATTTACAAATCTTTGCATTCTGTTTTTATTTACGAATTACAAAACGTGCCAACTTCGCTGGTTTTGGGTTTTGTGATGAAAACACACTCTAACGTCTTTAACTGAACCTAGGACTGTTTTATGTCGAGAATAGGGACCCGTTTCATTAATACTGGTCGCATCATTAATTAACAACAACAGGCCACTTCTCACACTTCCTCACAGCAGCTGCGAGACGCAAACCAATGTTTACTTTTTTGCTCTGCGTTCGAAGCCAAAGCAGACGGTGACAGCTCAAAAAAAAAAAAAAATAGGCACCCGTGTTCTCCCATAAATTTGCTGAGCCCGCGCAAATGTCAATAATTCATGCTGACACGTGTGCCGTCACAATAATAATTGTATTGCTAAAATTGTCATGGACAAAACAGCACACGTAGCACAATGTAGGCAACAGAGCCCACGCCAGGGTTGCCATGATTGATGGGACCAATGAAAGCTTCCCGATTTAGAACAAGAGGGGTTATTTTAATTACACTAAATGGAGCCGCTGATAACGGATGGAAAACAATGTATAACAGGGATTACTTTCTAGTTTTTTTTTTTTTTCTAAAAGAGAATCACCATCAGTACCTACTTAGTTGGATTCTGTTATATTGGTAAATTCACAAAGTGTGTGCTTTTGTTTGTTTGTGTGGGTAGCGTTCTACTTCTTCGTCAGGCCCCTTCTTTCCTTTAAACTCAGTCAGCCTGGGAAATACCACAGTCTCTTTTATCAGTATCTTTTCTGACAGTCACAAGTTCACTTGGATTTATTTTCGGTCGAATGCCTTGTGGATTACAGATATCTTGCTTTATTTTTTGATTAGCTTGAGTTCCTTTTACTTTAAAGGGGATCATTATCACAATTTCAAAAGGGTTAAAAACAATAAAAATCAGTTCCCAGTGGCTTGTTGTATTTTTTGAAATGTTTTCAAAATTTTACCGATCCCGCAATATCCCTAAAAAAAGCCTTAAAGTGCCTTTTTTTCGCTCTCTGCCAAGACACTGTTCATTTCCCTGTGACGTCATACAGTGCTGCCAATACAAACAAACAATAGCGAATACCACAGCAAGATATAGCGACATTAGCTCGGATTCAGACTCGGATTTCAGCGGTTTAAGCGATTCAACAGATTACGCATGTATTGAAACAGATGGTTGGAGTATGAAAGTATTGAAGAAGAAACTTAAACTATTGACGCTATTCATAGCCATAGCATGGCCGAATAGCTGCGTTAGCATCGCTGGTAAAATGTGCGGACCAAACAATCAGGACTTTGGCATCTTGTGACACTGTAGCAATTTAAATCCATCGATTGGTAAGTGTTTTTTTCGCATTAAATGTGGGTGGAATGAAACGTAATATAGTTGCAAATGCATCTGCAGGTTATCTATACATCTCTGTACCATGTCTGCTATAGCACCGCCGGTAAATAGCATGTTAACATCAATTAGCGTAGCATGTTAGCATCGATTAGCTGGCAGTCAACATCAACAAAACTCACCTTGTGATTTCGTTGACTTTATAGTTGCAAATGCATCTGCAGGTTATCCATACATCTCTGTGCCATGTCTGCTTTAGCACCCCCGGTAAATAGCATGTTAGCATCGATTAGCGTAGCATGTTAGCATCGATTAGCTGGCAGTCACGCCGCGACCAAATATGTCTGATTAGCACATAAGTCATCAACATCAACAAAACTCACCTTTGTGATTTAGTTGACTTTATCGTTGCAAATGCATCTGCAGGTTATCCATACATCTCTGTGCCATGTCTGTCATCGCCGGTAAAATGTGGAGACACTCTGGTACATTCAATGGGGGTCTGGCGGCAGACACTTTCGCATCTTCGGGCCAGTGGTGCAACTTGAATCCCTCCCTGTTAGTGTTGTTACACCCTCCGACAACACACCGACAAGGCATGATGTCTCCAAGGTTCCAAAGAATAGTCGAAAAAACGGAAAATAACAGAGCTGAGACCCGGTGTTTGTAATGTGTTGAAAATGAAAATGGAGGCTGTATTACCTCGGTGATGTCACGTTCTGACGTCATCGCCAAAAGAGCCATAAACAGAAAGGCGTTTAATTCGCCAAAATTCACCCATTTAGAGTTCGGAAATCGGTTAAAAAAATATACGGTCTTTTTTCTGCAACATCAAGGTACATATTGACGCTTACATCGGTCTGGTGATAATGTTCCTCTTTAATGACTTTAAAACATCCTTTGTTTTCTGGTGATAGAAAAGTATATATTAAAACATTTGGGGTACGCATCCCTGAAACAAGCACATATTGGTAAATCTTTCTCAGAGACACTTTGGTCCTCATAGCCAGAAAATGCAATCTGTTGCAGTGCTGCAGCAAAATTCAAAAATCAATACTGGTTGACATCGTAAATGGATAGAGCCACTTGGACAGTTTAATTCCCTTAATCGCGATAAAGAGGGTTCAAATGATGATGCCTTATGAGATTTGAAGAATCAAAGTGGTTTGAACAGGAAAAGGTAAACTATTGTGGTCAACTGCCAATTGTATTGTACCATATGTCTCGGGGAGGAATCTGCGTTCAAAGAACTCCGGCTTATAAGTGATTCCCAGAGCCCCAAAAAAGTCTGCGGGCTATAGAACGTTTTCTATTCGGGCTCCAGTACTCTGGAATGCCCTCCCGGTAACAGTTAGAGATGCAACCTTAGTAGAAGCGTTTAAGTACCATCTTGAAACTCATTTGTATACTCAAGCCTTTAAATAGACCCAGGCATAGTTCCGGTGGCCATAGATGAAGTGCTGGCTGTCCAGATTCGAGACCCGGGGCTGGACCGCTCGACTGTGCATGGGTTGGGGACATCTCTGCGCTGCTGACCCGTCTCCGCTCGGAATGGTCTCCTGCTGGCCCCACTATGGACTGGACTTTCACACTATTATGTAGACCAGGGGTAGGGGAACCTATGGCTCTAGAGCCAGATGTGGATCCTTTGATGACTGCATCTGGCTCGCAGATAAATCTTAGCTAACATTGCTAAACATCAGTGCTAATTTTGTTGACGAAAACTGTTCGTCATAGTTATCGTCAACGACCTTTTTTTTCTGACTAAAACCAGACATTAGCTAAATAAAAAATAATTTACGTGGACTAAGACGATGACGAGGTTTATTGACATTTTCGTCAACGAAAAAAACGAGACGAAAATGTCTGCCAGAGACGAGATCCAATCGGAAGTCATTTGGTTAGGAAGAGGCGGGAGGAGTTGGGAAGAGAACCAATCAGAGCGACGTGGTAAGGAAGTTACGTAAACGTAGTTTGCGTTTGAGACTGACTGCAGAAGACAACATGTCAACGCCGGGGAGGAAGAGGAGAGAGGACATATGGGGACATTTTATATTTGACGTCAAAGACGACAAGACGCAGTGTAAGAAATGCAGCGCAAGGATTACGGGGAAAAACACAACAAACTTGAAGCGACATTTACAGTCCAATCACCCCGAAATCCACACACAGGTAAGCATTTTCCACAACATACAACTCACTCGACGTTATCCCGTTTATTACACGGCTTACTCGTGAAATACTAAACTTGAGACATGATTTTCATCAAAACACGACTTGTATCGGTGATTTTTCCACTGTTTTGCTTTGACTTTCAGAAATTGAAGGGAAATTTTACATATTACCCTTTAGTCGACTAAATCTACTGTAGTTTTCGTCGACTATAATCTTATATTTCGTCAACTAAAACTACACTAAAACTAAAACAATTTAAATAACTAATGCGGACGTTGTACCGATCCGTTGTGGTGAAGAAGGAGCTGAGCCGGAAGGCAAAGCTCTCAATTTACCGGTCGATCTACGTTCCCATCCTCACCTAGCTTTGGGTCATGACCGAAAGGATAAGATCACGGGTACAAGCGGCCGAAATGAGTTTCCTCCGCCGTGTGGCGGGTCTCTCCCTTAGAGATAGGGTGAGAAGCTCTGCCATCCGGGAGGAACTCAAAGTAAAGCCGCTGCTCCTCCACATGGAGAGGAGCCAGATGAGGTGGTTCGGGCATCTGGTCAGGATGCCACCCGAACGCCTCCCTAGGGAGGTGTTTAGGGCACGTCCAACCGGTAGGAGGCCACGGGGAAGACCCAGGACACGTTGGGAAGACTATGTCTCCCGTCTGGCCTGGGAACGCCTTGGGATCCCCCGGGAAGAGCTAGACGAAGTGGCTGGGGAGAGGGAAGTCTGGGTTTCCCTGCTTAGGCTGTTGCCCCCGCGACCCGACCTCGGATAAGCGGAAGATGATGGATGGATGGATAATTTATGACTAAAACTTAATTACATTTTAGTCAAAAGACTATGACTAAAACTAAATCAAATTTTGCTGTCAAAATTAACACTGCTAAACATGATAAGTAATTAATAATTCCGCTGTCAATCACAATGTTAAAAATAACTTTCAAAATATAAAATAGTCTCATGCATTTTAATCCATTCATCCGCTTTCTACCGCACCTGTTCAAGAAGTAACAATGTTACTAAAAATAATTACAGACATATTATACTCTAAAAATGTTGGTCCTACTTAAATAAAGAGACCGTACCCCCATCCTTGTTTGTGAATGACTGATCATTTCATGGAAGCTGCTTTTATACCCAATCATGGCACCCGCCTGTTCCCAATTAGCCTGTACACCTGTGGGATGTTCCAAATAAGTGTTTGATGAGCATTCCTCAACTTTCTCCGTCTTTTTTGCCACTTTTTTGAAACATGTTGGCACATCGTGGTTTCGGGTTTTGTACAAAATAGAAACAGCAGAAAACAACCAATCTTTGTAGATGTGATTATAACAGCATTTTCAGACCTATCCATCCATCCATGTTCTACTGCTTGTCCCGTTCGGGTAACAATCTGAAAATGTTTTTTTTTTTTTCACAAACTAATGGTACTAATGACACTGTGATCAGCAGCACCGGAGCACCGCAGGGAACGGTGCTGGCCCCTCATCGTCGGGTGCATCAGGGACGGCAGAGAGGAGGAGTTTCGGAACCTGGTGAGGGACTTTGTTGTCTGGTGCCACACGAACCTCTTGCAGCTTAATCTGTCAAAGACCAAGGAGCTGGTCATTGACTTTGGGAGGTGGAGTCCACGGTCACAACCTATTGTGATCGAGGGAGTTGAGGTACAGACCGTGGACTCATTCAAGTACCTCGGGGTTTGGGTGGACAATGAGCTGGATTGGACTGTTAACACGGACCACCAGTACAAGAAAGGACAGAGCAGGCTGTACTTCCTCAGGAGACTGCACTCCTTCAACATTTGTAGAAAACTCCTGTGGATGTACCACCAGTCTGTGGTTGCCAGTGTTCTGTTCTACATGGTAGTGTGCTGGGGGGGCAGTACATCTAAGAAGGACAGCTCCAGACTTGAGAAACTGATCAGGCGGGCCGGTTCTACAATGGGAATGAAACTGGACTCACTGGTGAGGGTGGCAGAGAAGACTGTTGACAAACTAGTGAGCATCCTGGATGATGCCAGTCACCCTCTGCATAGCGTTATCAGTAACCAGAGGAGCCTGTTCAGTTCTAGACTGCTTCATCCCAAGTGCAGGACTAATGGACTCAAAAACTCCTTTGTCCCACACGCCATTAGACTGTACAACTCCTCTCTGGGATGGGGGGCGGGGGGTACTAGGATGACAGGGTGATGCAAAACAATAAGAGTGCAATACTTTTTTTATAACATGGTCACTACTGCCTAGTTTATATTGTTATATTGTTATTCTACTGTTATATTTTTATTCCCATTGTTGCTTTTTACTTTGTATTCTTATTGTAATATTTCTCTATTTTGTTTCCATTTAAACCCAAATTATTTACTTTTAACTTGTTTTAAATTGATCTCAACTCTGTACACTGCTGCTGGAATTTTAATTTTCCTGAAGGAACTCTCCTGAAGGAATCAATAAAGTACTATCTATCTATCTATGGTATTCACAAGTCACATTTGCTATTAAAACTAGAGTTATCCAAGTTAATGTGTTAACACATGCGATTCATTACAAAATGTTTTGCCTTCATCACGTAAAAAACGCATAATAACAACCTAATTTATTCGGGCACCATTATTTGTGTTATCAGAGAGCAGTCGTTTGTTTATGTTTTGTGTTCACGTACCATTTACGTGTTGGGAATATTTTGGTGCGCCTTGAGTGAAGTGTTTTCCGTCTAATGACACATTGTCTTTTTGAACTTCACTGTCACGCCAACTGATGGCAAATCACATGCAAATAAAAGATTAGTCTCAACATGCATTCTGTGAGACTAAATATAGCCATGCATACAAGTAGATCTCTTGTGTTAGTCAGTTACATGACAGAAAAATACTGTCCCCATTTGTCGTATTTATTTTTTTAAGAGCAAAACCTGTTTAAAACCCTTTGTTGGGTGTTAATAAAGCACCAAACAGGGTTGAGTCCAATATAAGTTGGTGTAAGTTGTCAGTTTGGGAATTCTACATACAAACCCCGTTTTCATCTGAGTTGGGAGATTGTGTTAGATGTAAATATAAACGGAATCTAAGTTTTGCAAATCATTTTCAACCCATATTCAGTTGAATATGCTACAAAGACAACATATTTGATGTTCAAACTGATAAACATTTCTTTTTTGCAAATAATCACTATCTTTAGAATTTGATGCCAGCAACACGTGACAAGGAAGTTGAGAAAGGTGGCAATAAACACTGATAAAGTTGAGGAATGCTCATCAAACACTTATTTGGAACATCCCACAGGTGCGCAGGCTAATTGGGAAAAGGTGGGTGCCATGATTGGGTAGAAAAACAGCTTCCCAAAAAATGTGCACCCCTTTGTCCACAACTGCGTGAGCAAATAGTCAAACGGTTTAAGAACAACGTTTCTCAAAGTGCAATTGCAAGAAATTTAGGGATTTCAACATCTACGGTCCATAATATCATCAGAAGGTTCAGAGAATCTGGAGAAATCACTCTACGTAAGCGGCATGGCTGTAAACCAACATTGAATGACCGTGACCTTTGATCCCTCAGAAGGCACTGTATCAAAAACCGACATCAATCTCTAAAGGATATCACCACATGGACTCATGAAGACTTCAGAAAACCACTGTCACTAAATAAAGTTTGTCGCTACATCAATCAATCAATCCATCCATCCATCCATCCATTTCTACCGCTTATTCCCTTTTGGGGTCGCGGGGGGCGCTGGCGCCTATCTCAGCTACAATCGGGCGGAAGGCGGGGTACACCCTGGACAAGTTGCCACGTTATCGCAGGGCCAACACAGATAGACAGACAACATTCACACTCACATTCACACACTAGGGCCAATTTAGTGTTGCCAATCAACCTATCCCCAGGTGCATCTCTTTGGAAGTGGGAGGAGGCCGGAGTACCCGGAGGGAACCCACACATTCACGGGGAGAACATGCAAACTCCACACAGAAAGATCCCGAGCCTGGATTTGAACGCAGAATTGCAGGACCTTCGTATTGTGAGGCAGACGCACTAACCCCTCTGCCACCGTGAAGCAATCTATTAATGTTTATTTGTATAGCCCTAAATCACAAATGTCTCAAAAGACTGTACAAACCATTACGACTACAACATCCTCGGAAGAACCCACTACAACATCCTCGGAAGAACCTTTAACTTGCACTTACATCTGTAAGTGCAAGTTAAAGCTCTACTATGCAAAACAAAAGCCATTTATCAACAACATCCAGAAACGCTGCCGGCTTCTCTAAGATGGACTGATGCAAAGTGGAAAAGTGTTCTGTGGTCTGACAAGTCCACATTTCAAATAGTTTTTGGAAACTATGGACATTTTTGTCCTCGGGAACAAAGAGGAAAAGAACCATCCGGATTGTTATAGGCGCAAAGTTCAAAAGGCAGCATCTGTAATGATATGGGGGTGCATTAGTTCCCAAGGCATGGGGTAACTTACACATCTGCGAAGGCACTATTAATGCTGAAAGATACATACAAGTTTTGAAAAAAAATATATTGACAATCAAGCAACGTTATCATGGACGCCCCTGCTTATTTAAGCAAGACAATGCCACACCATGTGTTACAACAGCGTTGTTCATAATAAAAGATTCTGGATACTACACTAGCCTGCCTGTAGTCCAGACCTGTCTCCCACTGAAAAGTTTGAAGCCTAAAATACGACAACAGACACCCCGGACTGTTGAACAACTTAAGCTGTACATCAAGCAAGAATGGTAAATAATTCCACCTGAAAAGCTTCAAAAATGTGTCTCCTCAGTTCCCAAAGTTTATTGAGTGTTGCTAAAAGAAAAGGTGATGAAACACAGTAGTGAACCTGCCCTTTCCCAACTACTTTGGCACTTGTTGCAGCCATGAAATTCTAAGATTATTATTATGTGCAAAAAAAAAAAGTTTGTGAGTTTGAACATAAAATATCTTGTCTTTGTAGTGCATTCAATTGAATATGGGTTGAAAAGGATTTGCAAATCATTGTATTCTGTTTATATTTACATCTAACACAATTTCCCAATTCCTAAGGAAACGTGGTTTTATTGCCTTAAGCCAGGGGTGGGCATTACGTCGACTGGTCGATCTCGGAGGGTGTGTCAGTCGATCTCAAGCCAGGCATTAAAAAATAGACATAAAAATGAGCAATCATCAATCATACCAAGACTTCACTTTCGTCAGTTGTTTGACATTCTCGGCACCCGAGGATCTTGTGAGATGACGCCGGCTGCTGCGAGCTCATATTTAAGAAAAAAATCACTAACAGGGCGGACGCAGAGAAACACATTTTATTTCTAGAGACTCTGTACCTACTGTCAAAACTCTAAAGACCGACTGCACAGTTCCTGTCTTCACCATAAAAGACCTGTTTCATCCTGCCTGTGCTAACAAAATAAGAGTCTCAGAAAGCTAGCGTGCACAAGCTAGCAAGCTACGGAGTTTGATGCCAATGTATTTCTCCCCCGCCCTCAGCGACCGCTCCCTCTCCTCGCTCGCCCACACACTCACTGACGTCACTCACCTGCTGCCAGACATTAAAGGGCCACACACATATGCTACTCTCATAACAAAGTGTTTAAAAACGAGTATGCAAGTTGGACAAATGAGATGCCAAATCCAACCACTTTCATGTGGTATTGGACAGAAAGGAGGACTTTTTTTTTCCTCCATTTGAAAATGCGGACGTTATCAGCACCACTGTCTAATTCCAATCAATGCAAGTCATCAGAATCAGGTAATACACCAACTTATATTCTTGTCTTCATGAAAGAAAGGAATCTATGTGTGTTAAACATGCTTGTATTATCATTAAACACCATTAACTTGTTAACAAAAATGTCTCTTTCATAAATAAATAAATAAATATAAATTATGAATAGGAATGAGGTAGATCTCCTCGACTTGGTCAAATGAAAAGTAGCTCGCCTGCAGAAAAAGTGTGAGCGCCCCTGCCTTAAGATGTTTGGTCCAGCAAACCCTCCATTTTAAAGCAGTTGCATAGCAAATATCAACTTTGTCAAGCGGGAAATTTTGTCCGAGGCCATGCTGCGTGTGTGGTAATTTTTCACGTCTTCAAACGCAACTGCTCTCTACTGGAAAGTCCAGCTCGTCAACATTGGACCAGCACCCAATTATCTTTTGCCCAGTAAGTTGAAGAAAAACCATCTTCCAAGATGGTTACAAATGTAGTGGTTTCTGTGTGTTGTCAGTTTGTGTGTGTGTGTGCGTTTTAAACTCAATTACATGCGAGTAATGTTTGGGTAACAGCAGCACAGTTACCCTTGGGCCATCTCTAAGAACATGGCGAGCAGTGTAACTTTATCTCCAAAGGCTTATCATTTCAGGCATTGCATTTTTACTGCACACGTCGCAAAAACTGAGAACATGTAATCAGATTACGAATTTGACATGAAGCAAAATTATTATTAAGATGTGACTTTAAGGTTTTACTACTTACGTATAAAATACTACACGGTCTAGCTCCAGCCTATCTTGCCGATTGTATTGTACGATATGTCCCGGCAAGAAATCTGCGTTCAAAGGACTCCGGCTTATTAGTGATTCCCAAAGCCCAAAAAAAGTCTGCGGGCTATTGAGCGTTTTCCGTTCGGGCTCCAGTACTCTGGAATGCCCTCCCGGTAACAGTTCGAGAGGCCACCTCAGTAGAAGCATTTAAGTCTCACCTTAAAACTCATTTGTATACTCTAGCCTTTAAATAGACTCCCTTTTTAGACCAGTTGATCTGCCGTTTCTTTTCTTTTTCTTCTATGTCCCACTCTCCCTTGTGGAGGGGTCCGGTCCGATCCGATCCGGTGGTCATGTACTGCTTTCCTGTGTATCGGCTGGGGACATCTCTGCGCTGCTGATCCGCCTCCGCTTGGGATGGTTTCCTGCTGGCTCCGCTGTGAACGGGACTCTCGCTGCTGTGTTGGATCCGCTTTGGACTGGACTCTCGCGACTGTGTTGGATCCATTGTGGATTGAACTTTCACAGTATCATGTTAGACCCGCTCGACATCCATTGCTTTCCTCCTCTCCAAGGTTCTCATAGTCATCATTGTCACCGACGTCCCACTGGGTGTGAGTTTTCCTTGCCCTTATGTGGGCCTACCGAGGATGTCGTAGTGGTTTGTGCATCCCTTTGAGACACTAGTGATTTAGGGCTATATAAGTAAACATTGATTGAGTGATTATGTTCAGATTTAGTTGATTTGCTACAAAAGTAAAAAGGACAAAAAACATGGTAAAATAATAATGTCACATGATTACAGCAATAAAGTGAAAATATTGCAAAACAAGAGTGAACTGATTTTGTGAGAATGTCCTACTATTTATTAACAGGTATCGTATTTTTCAGACTTTAAGGCACAAAATCCTTTCACTTTCTCAAAACTCGACAGTGTGCTTTATAACCTGGTGCGCCTAATGGACGGAATACTTTTGGTTGTGCTTACCGACCTCTAAGCTATTTTATTTGGTACATGGTATAAGAGATACGTGCAGACTGCACTGATATTTTCCATTGAAAATATAGAAAATTACACACTTTTTAAAAACCTATCAAAATGTTCTAGTACGACTTTGGTAAGCTATGAAGCCGCACCACTTGAGGGATTGTACTGTGCGTCAACATACGAGTATTATTATATTAAGTGTACTGTATAAGGTAAGACATGTTATCTGGCGTTTTGTTTCGCAATATTATGCAAAATAAACTTTTCTTACCTTCTGGTACCCGCTGATTTGTTTTTGGAATCTGTATTAGTCCTGAAAATTTGCGCGCGTCCACCTTTGTAGTCCGTGGCGAACGCGTAGTCGATAAGCTTCTTCTTTTTCTCTACGGGGCATTCATCCTCCGCTGTTGCCATTTGTAATATAAAGTAGTGTAAAGTACCCACTTATATCCATCAGTAAACTCGCCATAAACGTGCTAAAACATACCGGTGTAGTAAGTTTACATTAATCACCCGAGGAGCTTTAGTGATTGGAGAGTTCCGGTCGGACGTTTTTTCCGGTGTTGTTGTTTCCGGATGAGGAGATGCTGCTCCGTTATTGATTTACGTAAAGTATGAATGGCATTAAAAGAGTTAGCTCCATCTTTTGAAACTTCTTCCACTCTCGTCCTTGCACGCTACACCGCTATACCAAAAGATGACGAGGAGAAGACACTGTCGAAGGTGAGCCATGTAAATAAGACCGCCCACAAAACGGCCCATCCTGAAGCAACTGTCAGAAATCAGCTTGAAGATGATCTATAAAACATAATCTATGCAACATTTTGACCAAATAACCACCATTACGTGTTATATAGACCACAAGGAAGTGTTTTCCATTCAGGAAAAAAAATATAATTATATGTTTGTATGACTCCTTTAAAAAAACATGATAATTCGTTAAGTCATTTACAGTTACAAAACATGTTTACTAGAAGTAGGCGATCCTGCAAATTTGAGTATGGATCTAATACCATGTAGGTACAGGGGCAGTAGTGGCTATATCTATATTTCTTTGTTTAAAATATTCACGATCACTAAATGAGTTTGCTTTTTTTGATTTTGAGTTGCAATTATAATCAGAAAAACAATGTCAACACAATTTTTAAAAAGTAGTAGTTTATTATTCTCTTTAATTACATCCAATTATTTTATCAAATTACAGTCATCCATCCATCCATCCATCATCTTCCGCTTATCCGAGGTCGGGTCGCGGGGGCAACAGCCTAAGCAGGGAAACCCAGACTTCCCTCTCCCCAGCCACTTCGTCTAGATCTTCCCGGGGGATCCCGAGGCGTTCCCAGGCCAGCCGGGAGACATGGTCTTCCCAACGTGTCCTGGGTCTTCCCCGTGGCCTCCTACCGGTTGGACGTGCCCTAAACACCTCCCTAGGGAGGCGTTCGGGTGGCATCCTGACCAGATGCCCGAACCACCTCATCTGGCTCCTCTCCATGTGGAGGAGCAGCGGCTTTACTTTGAGTTCCTCCCGGATGGCAGAGCTTCTCACCCTATCTCTAAGGGAGAGCCCCGCCACACGGCGGAGGAAACTCATTTCGGTCGCTTGTACCCGTGATCTTATCCTTTCGGTCATGACCCAAAGCTCATGACGATAGGTGAGGATGGGAACGTAGATCGACCGGTAAATTGAGAGCTTTGCCTTCCGGCTCAGCTCCTTCTTCACCACAACGGATCAGTACAACGTCCGCATTACTGAAGACGCCGCACCGATCCGCCTGTCGATCTCACGATCCACTCTTCCCTCACTCGTGAACAAGACTCCTAGGTACTTGAACTCTTCCACTTGGGGCAGGGTCTCCTCCCCCTACCCGGAGATGGCATTCCATCCTTTTCCGGGCGAGAACCATGGACTCGGACTTGGAGGTGCTGATTCTCATTCCGGTCGCTTCACACTCGGCTGCGAACCGATCCAGTGAGAGCTGAAGATCCCGGTCAGATGAAGCCATCAGGACCACATCATCTACAAAAAGCAGAGACCTAATCCTGCGGTCACCAAACCGGAACCCCTCAACGCCTTGACTGCGCCTAGAAATTCTGTCAGTATTACAGTCAATAGTATGCAATAACTAAACAAATACAAAAACATATTTATATTTGATGCTTTTGGGACTTAAAGTCCTCTTGGGTCCAGGGAACATTTTCTTGATTTTGTGAATATTAACCAAAACAAAAAGAAAAAAAAAATTGAAAATGAAAATATCGATCTCATCACTCTTGCATCATTCATATACAGATACTAACCTTTGCATCGATTACTGATGTATGATCCACCCTCTTCGGTCGAGTCATACCAACGATTATACGAATGGGACCCAGTACCTCCCTGGTTGGCAATCAGCATCAAGGGTTGGAATTGGGAGTTGAATCACCAAAATGATTCCCGAGCGCTGCCACTCTGCTGCTCGCTGCTCCCCTCACCTCCCAGGGCGTAGAACAAGGGGATGGGTCAAATGCAGAGGGTTAAATTCACCACATATAGTGTGTGTGTGTGACTATCAGTTGTACTTAGTGATTCCCAGGGCCCAAAAAAAGTCTGCGGGCTATAGAGCATTTTCCGTTCGGGCTCCAGTACTCTGGAATGCCCTCCCGGTAACAGTTCGAGATGCTACCTCAGTAGAAGCATTTAAGTCTCATCTTAAAACTTATTTGTATACTCTAGCCTTTAAATATACCCCCTTTTTAGACCAGTTGATCTGCCGTTTCTTTTCTTTTTCTCCTATGTCCCTCCCCTCCCTTGTGGAGGGGGTCCGGTCCGGTGGTCATGGATGAGGTACTGGTTGTCCAAAATCGGGACCCAGGATGGACCGCTTGTCCAGAGTCGGGACCCAGGATGGACCGCTCGCCTGTGTATCGGTTGGGGACATCTCTGCGCTGCTGATCCTCCTCCGCTTGGGAAGGTTCCCTGCAGGCTCCACTTTGGATGGGACTCTCGCTACTATATTGGATCCACTTTGGACTTGATTCTCACGGTTACGTTAGATCCACTATGGATTGGACTTTCACAATATCATATTAGATGCGCTCGACATCCATTGCTTTCATAGTCGTCATGGTCCACTGGGGTGAGTTTTTCCTTGCCCTTATGTGGGCCTTTCCGAGGATGTTGTTGTGGTTTGTGCAGCCCTTTGAGGCACTTGTGATTTAGGGCTTTATAAATAAACATTGATTGATTGATTGATACTTTAACTTTTAGTGTAAGCCCGATGGTTTGTTGCTTGTGTAGTTCTTATATCCCTCTCTCTCGAATTTGTGTTAATTTCCCTCTCAAAACCGCTTACTTTATGCTGTAACATAGCTCCATCTTCTGTTAAATGGTAACATAACTCAAACATTTGTTGTCAGATTTTTTATGAAACTCTCCGGAATTGTCAGAACTGGAGTAACGAACACATATGTTAGGGCATGTCCCCCCAGCAACGTTTGTGTTTCGATTTTGTTTTAGGTAATGCGTCCCCACGTTGTCCTGTCAACAGTGAGTCACATCCAGGCAGAAACGTTTTCTCTGTGAGAATGATGTACCGTATTTTTCGGACCATAAGTCGCAGTTTTTTTCATAGTTTGGCCGGGGATGCGACATATACTCCGGAGCGATTTATGTGTAAAATTATTAACACATTACCTTAAAATATCAAATAATATTATTTATCTCATTCGCGGAAGAGACGAAGAAAATGTCAGCAATCGTCACACACACGTCAACCAATAAGAATTCAGCGGGGGAGGGTCATGGCAGAAGTGCATTGTGGGTCATGAAATGCTAACTTATATATGCTACTGCCGTAGCTATTAAAATGGATCATATCATTGTTGGCGGTGACTTATAAAAACTGTGAAGGGCTGAACAAAAATGGCACCGAAAAGCAAATCATGTACTGCAGATTACAAGCTGGACGTAGTGAAATATGCAGCAGAAAACGACAAGAGGAAGCGGCGCATACCTTTGGAGTTGGCAGAGTTGTATAGAAGCGACATCGAGGAAGAAGATTTCATCGGATTTATCGATTAGGAGTGACAGATTGTTTGGTAAACGTATAGCATGTTCTATATGTTATAGTTATTTGAATGACTCTTACCATAATATGTTAGGTTAACATACCCGGCACATAGTTATTTATGTGTAATATAACGTACACTTACTAAGCCTGTTGTTCCCTTTTTTTTCAAATTTTGGATTGCCTTTGAAATGTCTATTCTTGGTGTTGAATTTTATCAAATAAATTTCCCCCAAAAATGCGACTTATACTCCAGTACGACGTATATATGTTGTTTTCCTTCTTTATTATGCATTTTCGGCCGGTGTGACGTATCTTCCGGAGCGACTTTTATCCGAAAAATACAGAAATTCTTGTATCCTTTGCTCTCTAGTCTGTGTTAATTTCCCTCTAAAAAACTGCTCACTTTCTGCTGTGATATAGCTCCATCCACTGTTAAATGGCAACATAACTTAAACATTTGTGGGCAGATTTTTATGAAACTTTACGGAATTGCCGGAACTGGAGTAACGGACACGTACTTTAGGGCAATGGTTCCCAACCTTTTTGTAGCTGCGGACCGGTCAACGCTTGATAATTTGAAGTTACTTTTTTCTTTCCCTTTGTCATAAAAAAGGGATTTTTTTTGGGGTGGGTGCACTAATTGTAAGTGTATCTTGTGTTTTTGATGTTCCATCCATCCATCCATCATCTTCCGCTTATCCGAGGTCGGGTCGCGGGGGCAGCAGCCTAAGCAGGGAAGCCCAGACTTCCCTATCTCCAGCCACTTCGTCTAGCTCTTCCCGGGGGAACCCGAGGCGTTCCCAGGCCAGCCGGGAGACATAGTCTTCCCAACGTGTCCTGGGTCTTCCCCGTGGCCTCCTACCGGTTGGACGTGCCCTAAACACCTCCCTCGGGAGGCGTTCGGGTGGCATCCTGACCAGATGCCCAAACCACCTCATCTGGCTCCTCTCGATGTGAAGGAGCAGCGGCTTTACTTTGAGTTCCTCCCGGATGGCAGAGCTTCTCACCCTATCTCTAAGGGAGAGCCCCGCCACACGGCGGAGGAAACTCATTTGGGCCGCTTGTACCCGTGATCTTATCCTTTCGGTCATGACCCAAAGCTCATGACCATAGGTGAGGATGGGAACGTAGATCGACCGGTAAATTGAGAGCTTTGCCTTCCGGCTCAGCTCCTTCTTCACCACAACGGATCGGTACAACGTCCGCATTACTGAAGACGCCGCACCGATCCGCCTGTCGATCTCACGATCCACTCTTCCCTCACTCGTGAACAAGACTCCTAGGTACTTGAACTCCTCCACTTGGGGCAGGGTCTCCTCCCCAACCCGGAGATGGCACTCCACCCTTTTCCGTTTTTGATGTTGTTTTAATAAAAAAAATAAAAATAGATTTTTTATTTTTTTATCCCAAAATTATTAAAATTAATAAAAAAATATTCTGCGGCCCTGTGGTTGGGGACCACTGCTTTAGGGCATGTCCCCACAGCAATGTTTGTGTTTCGATTTAGTTTTGGGTAATGCGTCCCCACGTTGTCCTGTCAATAGTGAGTCACATCCAGGCGGAAACGTTTTCTGGGTGGAAATAATGTAATATCCTGCTTCACCATAAGTGGCGCTGTAAGCAAACAAAGCTGGAAAACTGTGGAAGCTGAAGATCTGTACCTTCTCAGCCTTTTGTGCCCACGCAAACAGTGTTTATGGTAGTCTTAAACGGACGTTTTTAAAAACTGGCACCAGAGTGGAAAGGTCTAAAAACGGCATCGTCGTTTCCATGGGGGGGGGAAGAAAACCGTCAGAGTGCCCGAAAATGATGATATCGCCACTTCCTTCCCGAGAGCAGGCACGCTTAGCAGCTGTCAACAAAACCCTGTCATCATCTATCAACTAGACATGCCGTACAGACACATACTCAATATTAACACACGTCGTATTATTTGAAAACAACAATGTCAAGCTTGGTTCACCAAAGAAACGAGTCGGTCAAACACTGATAAAAAACAGTGTTTGACCGTTATATAATGTAGATTTAAGTACTAGTAGGATGGTTAATATTAAGTTAAAAGTTAAACTTAAAGTACCACTGATAGTCACACACAAACACACTTTGTGAAATTAACCTTTGCATTTGACCCATCCCCTTGTTCCACCGCCTGGGAGGTGAGGGGAGCAGTGAGCAGCGGCGCTTTGATTGATTGATTGATTGATTGAAACTTTTATTAGTAGATTGCACAGTACAGTACATATTCCGTACGTCCATCCATCCATTTTCTACCGATTATTCCCTTTCGGGGTCGCGCTGGCGCCTATCTCAGATACAATCGGGCGGAAGGCAGGGTACACCCTGGACAAGTCGCCACCTCATCGCAGGGCCAACACAGATAGACAGACAACATTCACACTCACATTCACACACTAGGGCCAATTTAGTGTTGCCAATCAACCTATCCCCAGGTGCATGGGCTTCACGGTGGCAGAGGGGTTAGTGCGTCTGCCTCACAATACGAAGTTCCTGCAGTCCTGGGTTCAAATCCAGGCTCGGGATCTTTCTGTGTGGAGTTTGCATGTTCTCCCCGTGAATGCGTGGGTTCCCTCCGGGTACTCCGGCTTCCTCCCACCTCCAAAGACATATTCCGTACAATTGACCACTAAATGGTAACACCCCAATAAGTTTTTCAACTTGTTTAAGTCGGGGTCCACGTTAATCAATTCATGGTACAAATATATACTATCAGCATAATGCAGTCATCACACAGGTTAATCATCATAGTATATACATTGAATTTGTTACGTCTGTTTGGCATCGTGGTGCCGGGTTTGATTCTCTCGTGGATGCGTCAACAAGTGAACACAGCAAAGGTAAGATATGAACAATTTATTTAAGGAAAAGGATCTATGAAACAAAACACTGGTGCTAATAAAAAGGCAAACCAAAGACGCTAGCATAAAAGCTAGGATATACAACAATGAGAACTAAAACTGGCACGTAGGCACATAAAAGAGTCAAACAATCAATCAATCAATCAATCAATGTTTATTTATATAGCCCCAAATCACAAATGTCTCAAAGGACTGCACAAATCATTACGACTACAACATCCTCGGAAGAACCCACAAAAGGGCAAGGAAAACTCACACCCAGTGGGCAGGGAGAATTCACATCCAGTGAGACGCCAGTGACAATGCTGACTATGAGAAACCTTGGAGAGGACCTCAGATGTGGGCAACCCCCCCCCCCCTCTAGGGGACCGAAAGCAATGGATGTCGAGCGGGTCTAACATGATACTGTGAAAGTTCAATCCATAGTGACTCCAACACAGCTGCGAGAGTTCAGTTCAAAGCGGATCCAGGACAGCAGCGAGAGTCCCGTCCACAGAAACCATCCCAAGCGGAGTCGGATCAGCGATGTAGAGATGTCCCCAACCGATACACAGGCGAGCGGTCCATCCTGGGTCCAAACAAAACATACAGCATGAGAACTGGAATGAACAAAAGGCTTAGAGTGAAAAGCTAGCGAGAATGTACATACGTGACAGAGTGCAGGCGTAATTCGTTGCGTGAAAGCAAATTAGAGTCCCAGGCAGAAGAATGAAAAGAGGAGGGCTTATAAAGGGAAAGTGATTAACAGAAAACAGGTGTGCAGGAACCGGCAGTAACAGCCGAAACTAATAAGTAACCATGGTGATGGACTAAACGTGAAATAAACGGATCAAATGGAGAATGAGAACAAAGATGGAAAAATAAACAATAATATGTGAAGATCCGAGTCACGGATCGCAACAGAATTATTAACATTTATAATCCGGGGGGTGGGATGAGGAGCTTTGGTTGATATCAGAACTTCAGTCATCAACAATTGCATCAACACGGAAATGTGGACATTGAAACAGTGTAGGTCTTATTTAGTAGGATATGCACAGCCAGCAGAGAACATAGTGAGTTCAAATAGCATAAGAACAAGTATATACATTAGAAGAAACTGAAGCTATTGAGCGAATAGTTATTGACGCTACTCGGCAATGTCTGCGTTAGCATCACCGGTAAAATGTGCAGCCCAACGATCGGAGGTTTCGCATCTTGTGACACTGGATCAACTTAAATCCGTCGATTGGTAAGTATTTGTTGGCATTAAATGTGGGTGGAAAGAAACGCTGGATGTAAATATAGTTTCAAATGTACATACAGCTAGCCTAAATAGCATGTTAGCATCGATTAGCTGGCAGTCATGCCGCGACCAAATATGTCTGATTAGCACATAAGTCAACAACATCAACAAAACTCACCTTTGTGATTTCTTTGACTTTATCGTTGGAATGTCCTGAGCAAGACACTTCACTCTTGCTCCTGATGGCTGCTGGTTAGCGCCTTGCATGGCAGCTCCCTCCATCAGTGTGTGAATGTGTGTGTGAATGGGTGAATGTGGAAGTAGTGTCAAAGCGCTTTGAGTACCTTGAAGGTAGAAAAGCGCTATACAAGTACAACCCATTTATTTACAATCCGGGGAGATGGGATGTGAATGGAGGAGGGTATTAGTAAAGGGTTGAAGTTGCCCGGAGGTGTTGTTTTAGAGCGGGGGCCGCGGTCGGCAATCATTTTGGTGATTTAACCCCCAATTCCAACCCTTGATGCTGAGTGCCAAGCAGGGAGATAATGGGTACCATTTTTATAGACTTTACTATGACTCGGCGGGGTTTGAACTCACAACCTACCGAGTCTCAGGCGGACACTCCAACCACAAGGCCATTGAGCAAGCTTGTATTCTATTATTAGATTACTATATTCCATCTTTTGTTCAAAGTGTGGAATGAGAATGAGATGATGTTGGTTAATTGTGTTTGTGGTGTAAACAATGAGAATAATAATAACAATAATAAGCTATGTTCTTACTTTTTTTTAATTGGATAAGATTCACTTTTTAAAATAGTGCAAAGTATCAAAGAAAAGACTGCATAAATTAATATATATAAACAATACCAAACATCCTTTTCTTTATTTTCCCAGTTGTGGGCGCCTCGAAGGATCCTTCAAACGCATGTTTCCTCATTCTGTCTCCTCCGCGGCTGTTGTGTGATTAAGTAAACAAAATAAATAATTTACAATGTTTCATCACATCGTTACAATTACGATGTTGGGAAATATGAACACACCAACATAAAGAAGATGCATCGTTACGTAACACAGCGATAGTTACATCATGCTAGCATAACTAGCTCTGATGTAGCATAACAAGTAGCTCGTAGCGGTTAGCTCGTCAAAATTCTAGGATGATTGAATCTACCAGAA